>NC_056732.1:345561965-345861965 GCF_019279795.1 Protopterus annectens
CTGTGGGCCTATCCACATGATGGCCAGTGGATTGTCTGTTAGGTCTTGTCTCTGCACCACACAGGTCTTGTCCTAGATATATCACTGGCAGTCTGTCTGTTGCATGCTATTAGTACATGGCTGCATCCATTTGTGTTTCTGATTCATAGGTTCATAGGTTCATACTAGGCTATCTGCCCTAGGGTATTTATAAGCCTAGCCAGAGTGTGTTTGGCTTTCGCCACCCATTTTAAATTAATTTTGCTATGCCTTTTTTTGAGGTTAGTATACTGTGCCTCTGTCTAACAGTGACACAGAAGTGATAGCCGGGGTAAACCTACGATCTCCCATCCACTCATCAAGATTCCTCTTGAAGAGAGTCAATGTGGGACTCTGCCTAAACTGGACTGGGATTTTATTCCAGAGTGAAGGGAGCCTCTGGGTTATGAATCTGTCCCTCCAGCATGTCCTATTTATTTCAGTGCTGAGGTTCAAGTCTCTCGAGTGGCTCGATGGGATTTGGATTTTCTGAGGTGCAGCATGTCCATTAATTCGGGTTGGACATGGCTTTATCGTCAGGCACAGATCGCCTCTGAGCAGGCGGTATGCCATTGAGTAGAGCTGGAGTTTCTTTAACCGGCAGCATATGGCATCTGTTTGAGCCCTTTGATCCTCTTGGTGAGGTACTTTTGGGGTCTTTCCAGTTGCTGCAGGTGTCTGGTAAGGTACATCCCAAAGTGGCATTGTACTCAATTATGGGCCTGATGAGGGATGAGTAAAGAGGCACGATGACCTCCCTGATCTAGATGTCAATCCCTTCATGATTAGGTGGGCTATATAAAATGTTTTTCTAACCACTTTGGCCACGTGGTTGTCAAATGAGAGATTGCTATCAACTTGGGTCCCCAGGTCCCTAATGACTTCTTCTGTACTTAATGGATTACCACCTATGTGGTAATTTGTGGGCACTTTGTTTTTGCCAAAGGGGATGACTATACACTTTTTGGCGTTTAGTTTGAGGCCATGGCTCTGGCACCAGTTGTCTGTTTCTATGAGTCCCTTTTGGAGGATGCTTGTGTCGGCTGGAGAGTTGATTATGGCACCCAGTTTGCAGTCATCTGCAAACTTGGTCAGCCACAGTCCTTCTGTGTTGGCCTGTACTGCCGAGAAATATATACCGAACAAGAGAGGTCCCAGGACTCAGCCTTGTGGGACACCACTTGTAACTGGTTTGGAGTCTGACATGGCTCCAGCAATTCTAACCATGTGGGTTCTGTCCTTGAGCCAGTTTGCAACCCATCTAGTGACATAGGGGTTTATATTTAAGCTGGTGAGCTTATCTATAATGCCCGAGTGGGTATTGTATCGAAGGCTTTTGCGAGGTCCAGGTAGGCTGTGTGGGCCACCTTCCCCTCGTCAATGGCCTTGGTGACTGTTTCAAAGAAATCGACCAGGTTTAAGAAGCAGGATCTGCCCTTAACAAAGCCAAACTGGGTAGGATCCAGTGTCTGTAGGTCCCCAATATCTTTATTTATGAGGTCCATGATGATCCTTTCCATAGCTTTGCAGACCAAGCTAGTCAGGCTTATGGGGCGATAGTTTCCAGGATCCGTTGAGGCACCACCTTTGTGGAGAGGGACCACAGTTGCTGTACGCCACTCTTTGGGCACATATCCTGTAGTAAGGCTAAGACTGAACAGTAGTTTTATGTTTGGGTTTAGCTCTTCTTGGAGTTCATGTAGGACGCAGTCCGGGACACCATCTGGTCCCATTGATGCTGTGTTTTTTGCTTTGGAGAGGGCGGCTCTTACCTGAGCATCTGAGATGTCAGGTGGGCAGCACTCTGTTGGGACAGATATTTGCCCTTTTGGTGGGGAGGGGGGGAGAAGTTTGCACTGAACCTGTTAGCTAGGATGTTGGCAATGTCTGATGTCTTATTCCTGCATAAGGGTATGTTGCAACAAATCCTATAACACCAGCAGTTTCCAGGATGTGTAACAGCAATATTGCAAATATGGTCCTGTGTTCCTGCCTCTGTCCTCCACATATATGGCAGGCTTTGTCCTGCTGTGATACAGTTAGGTGTTGTTAGGTAATGGCCTATCATTATTTACTGCTAGCATTCCTGCTATCATGCCAGTTATATCGTGGACTCCCACAAAATATGTTGGTCGGGGTCCATACATATGGGGGCAACAGTTGGACAACATATGCATGCCCTTGTACATTCCAGAGGTCAGTGTGTGGTACACAGTGTTCTTTGCCCTTGTACAACCTTTTATGGGGGAGGGGTATTCAATGCTATCAACCTAGGCTGTGACAACATGTCATGGATATCAGTGTTAAGACACATTGAGGTATGTAACTGTACACTTTCATATGTTCCTCCATGGGAACAGTGGTGGCATACAGCTTACAGTGTTACACATTGTTCAGTAAGTCAGTGTGATTGTGAGATGTTAAGTTGAGCAATGTTATGTGACAGATACATTGACATTACCACAACTAATACATTTCCCCCTAGGGCTTGACTACAGGGTGTAATTGGAGGCTGCTGAACTACATCTGTAATTGTTGATTGTTACTTATCTTGAAGGCAGATCCTTTGCCTACTGTTGTACTAATTGAAGGCCTTGGCCTGGACAGCATAGTATGTTATATATCCACATTGCTTGCATGTACTGTTTTGTATGGGCCTTGCATTCATCACTGGTTACATATTTCAAAATCTATGTGCTGTAAGTAATGGCATACATTATTGTATAGTACACATATTAAACATTTTCTGTGTATGCATACCTGTGTGTGTGATGTCATGTCCTTTGAATTTTGAGTGGGTATATTTTTAATGTAAGTATTCTCATTTGTGGGAATGGTTGCCACACTACAAATTTCACAGTTGCCAGTTACAGGGCTTGTGGCTGAGGGATGTACTTTGCACCCAGTACTTACACACTACTTCTACATATGTATGGCTACTAATACCTTTTGTCTGTGTATATGTGTATATACCTATATATATATATAGATCATGTATATTATATATATACCTGAATATATTTGTCAGTGTATAGATGTGTGTGCATAACTGCACCATTGTAATGTGTATTCCTTCCACATTGTACATTCCCTATGGTAGAATGACTTTTCTGCATGATATGTTACAGATATTGCCCTGACATTTTTCAGGTGAATTGGCTTACTGTTAAAGCATTGTAGCTGTGTTGTGGAGGGTCCTGAAGTCAAGAACTGCATGTGCTGGATATTGGATTGAACAGCATATCCGTTAGGGCTGTGGAGCGGGGGTAACATAGCACTAATTACCAGGTATCCCTCATTTCAGCCCCCACCCCCATTAACAGTGCATATGGTCTGTTATGTTGTAGTGAGTGGTTCAAGATTTTGTTCCCATGTGGAAATGCTATACACAGTTCTATCTGTGTGTGTATATATATATATATATATATATATATATATATATATATATATATATATATATATACATATGAACATATTTATCTATCTATATGCAATTGATGTTATATGATTATTTGTGAGTCACATATATACATATATATATATATATATATATACACACATATAGCTGTCTATCTGTCTACATTTACAGATATATATTTGTCCATATGTCCATGCATGTTTAGCTTATAATTTTTGCCTGTACCTCATTCTCTTGGCAATTGACATGGATGATCTCAGGATTGAAGTCAGTAACTAATTATGACACGTTTGTGTTTCAGACTTCAACTCCTTCAAAATATGTGTTTTAATACATATAACTGTTTAACTAGCAATGTTTTAAATGTATAAGAACAATATTTGACATATATCCCTATTTGTACCCACATTTTGGCACACTTTGTCCAGAATTCTTGCATTAAGAGGTTGTGTGATATGATGTTACTACATTTCCTGTACTGTTGAATGATTGTGCTGGATGATATGTTTGTGAAAACATCAGGGTTATTTATATCTGCCATAGCTTACTGGTAAATCACTTTGCGTATGGTATGCAGGATTCTGGGTTTGAACCTTGCAGCGGCTGTTTATTTTGTTGCTGGGCAGAACAAGGGCTTACAAAGGCACTTTTAAGCAGTTGTAAGCGGGTTTACGCGCGTTTGCGTGACAGTAAGCAGTGCTAACTTCCGGAAACAGTTTCTTACACTCAACTTCTAAATTGCTTAACCTGTATAGACAGTGCTTACCCCCATGCAAACAGGCTTAAACCCAGTTACTGCTGCTTAAAAGTGCTTACTCCCACTTACCCCTGCTCTAATTTCTTTAAAAGAAAAGAAAAAGGGGTTGATAGGAAAGTGGTGAAAAAGGGGCACAAAGAGGGAAAGACAGTAGGGAAAATAGCCAGGGATGTGCAGGAAGGGTGTAGGGAAGGATCATAGCTGCCCATTTCTTTTACAGCAACAGCTGGCATATACACTGAATGTGGAGGTAGATTTGGACATGCAAACCCCTGGGATGGGGTGAGGACAATGATAATTTGTTGTGATGCCAATTAGACCGGATTACATGTGTCCAGTGGACATGTGTGCAAAATGGACAGCTATGTATGGGGCAAACTTTTTTTGTGGGTACAGATTGCCCTTTTTTTTCCTTTCAGGTGAGAGTGGGATGTTGGGGAGGGGTAGTAGGTATATTTGGGGAGGTAGGTTGGGTAGGTTAACAGACAAGACAAACAAGAATCATACAAGGGCAGTATATGACACATGTGGGGGGTAAACACCTTGAATGGGGAGGGGTGTTTGGAAGTGGCAAGCCTATGAGCCCCCAAATGGAAACAGTGTGACTGAGGTCCCCACCCATAGGCAGTCACCACTGCACCTTTATGGCCCCAAGGGTGGCTGTGCTGGGGGCTGGGTAGGAGGGGCAGGCTCACCCGCTAATTGCACCACGTGGCCCTCAAGCTGGTGTAGCCAGTCTCGAAACTCCTTGTCGAGCTCCCTGCACACCAGGGCCCAGACCTGACGGTGGGTGACAGGTACCTCTCCACCTTTGCTCCCAGGGGGGGCCGAGACCTATCCCTTGCAGTGGTTCCACCCGAAGGTGGTGTAGGGCCAATGGAGGAGGAGGTCCCAGGCTGGGCCCCAAACATGCTGGTGCCCAGTGTCCTGGCCAGCTGAGGTGGTACAGGTGGGTCCGCTGGGACCGGCCTTCCCATACAAGCTATGGTGTTGCAGTTTTAAGAATGATATTGGTTAGTAATAGTCAAAAGCATTCAAGTTTAGTTATAACAGCATGCATAGGTATTCCCATTAACTCAAGACACCAGATTTACAACAGTTGCAGAGCAAGCAGAACACATGCATATATGGGACAACAGTGGCCATTACAACACTATGCAGGTTTCATTGATGACAACAGGCCACCAGTATGGGGGTATTTTAACATGGCACATGCATAAAACCAAATGTGAATATTTGTAAACCAATAAGACATATGTCCCAACAAAAGTATGGAGTGTACACGTACCCATTGAGGTGTGTAATTGGGTTACTGTTGCACATATGGTGGGGGTGAGAGAGAGAGAGAGGTCAATTAACAAATAATATATCCCTGTAGTTTTCACAACTTTCTTAGTCACTGCAGTGATCTGTCCCTTACATGTATTATTACACTATCCAATGGCATTACTTTGTACAATAGTATGTTTGTAGATTAGTATATAAGCGGACTGTGTCTTACATATAGTCTGTACCTCTTACCTGTTATAGCTGTTGAGAAAATCATTGTTAACAGTACCTGACAAATTCTACACATACTCCCAGATGTCATGCTTGTAGACAAGTATATGAGTGAACTGTGTTGTACCTACAGTCTACACCTCTTACCTGTTATAGCTGTGGAGAAATCTTTGTTAACACTACCTGACAAATACTACACATACTCCCAGATTCCATGTTGATGTTATACACATACCTAACAGTCCGTTATTGCACACACTCTGGTCAAGGCTTGACAGGATGCAGGTGTCACTGTGACATATTTTGGAATAGCTGTCATACACTTTGGGTGAGATACTACAATGACAGGTTTGTTTTCATATACATTCTCTTTTTATGTTCAGGTCTGACTATCTATTATATGTTAATATAGGCTGCCTACATTTATTGGATCATCACACTTATTTGTCAGGGGAACAGGTTACTGGGCAACATATTTGGGCCTGTTATCTGGACATGCTGGACAGATCAGAACAGTTGAGGGGTATGACTATGCATACAGCTTACTACCTGAACATTCTGCCACAGTCTGTGGAGTGGATGGTTATGATTATGCTTACAGCGTACTAACCGAACATTCTAGCAAAGTCTGTACAGTTGTTGGGTCTAATTATGCATACAGTTTTCTATCTGAATATTCTCGCATACTCTGCACAGTTGTGGGGTATGATTATACATACAGCTCACTACCACTCCCGGGACTCAAACCCCTGCTGTGTGTGGTAAAATATTAAAGCTGACATCACAGTACACTGTGCGATCACGGAATTGATGCAAAGCATTCTAATGGTTTCTGTCTAAGTCTCCCTCAGTTGTTCTGTATGACTGACCTCTTGGGACTTCCAGCATTGTTATACTGAACTTCCTACACATTTTAACTGTGTTCAACAGTGTGGGAAAGACTTCTTAATACAACAGTACTATTTATAGAATGCAACACTACAGCAACATATGGCAGCAGAATGTACACAAGCACTCCTGGGGTTATAGTTTTATTCACACGATATTACACCTTTATTTCCACTCAACCTATATGACAGTCTTCCTTCCATATTGTCTAGTTTATTCAGTACATCCCATACACAATACATTTTTATACTGGTACAACACTTTCCAGAACTGTTATTTTTCTTTATTATGACAGTACATGCAGGAATATTACTAACCTGCCTCACAACACAGCCTTTTCAGCCTAGCAGCATGGGCTTGCAGGTTCGCAGCCCACTCATCTGCAGCTGTCAGAGAACTACAGTGATATTTAGCCATTACCTATCCATAGTATACACAAGCTAGGCAGTCATTATCTACATAGTACAATGGGTACTTACTCAGTGCTGGGGCATCAGCCATCTGCCTTGCTTCTTGGATCCAGTAGTCCAAGAGATCACCCCTCTGCTGCTTTAGGTCAGCATGGTGATGCCTGACCTGCTCACCAGTCCAGGGGATACCAGTGGCACTGGTGAGGTCACGGGCGAAACTGTCCAAGGCCTCCACTTTATACTGAGAGCCCTGGTACTGGCCCTGCAGTAGTCTCTCCTCATGGTGTTTTACCAGGAGCCATACCATGAATCTGGACTCCTGGGTGCCCCAGCACTGCACTCTAAATTGAGTGACTTCCCCAACTCCAGCCATTCTGCCTGCAGTAGGGAGCCTCAACCAGGTATGGGAATTATTGGCACCTGTGGGGTTTAAATACGCATGATTTCCTTCACTTTCCTGTGATTGGACAGTTTTGAAAAGACTAAGCTATGGGCACACCTACCAAGAAAAACACTGTAGGCACTTGAGGAAGACCAAATAAAACCAAGAACTTTAGCGTGCTAAAATGTTTAATTCCAACGCTTTTCTTCAAAGAGACTTCATCAGAAATACACACAACTCAAAACTTCCACACATTAAATAATACCCAGCATTAATCAATTACATACTTAATTAAATACTTAATTACACAATTAGTTAATGAATATTCATTTAAAAGCATATAACAAAACTAAACTAAAATTTGACATATAATACTTAAAAAACTATTATAATGTGTATTATAACTTGCAACTTGAATAAATATATGTATATGTGTTCACTACGGAAGACCGAACACCCATATTACCGATGCTCGGAATCCCGAGACCAGAACACAGAAAGACCAGATGATTGCAAGACCAGAAGTGCGAATTTCATAATCCCAATGTTCAGAGATTTTGAGTTAGCGCTTCTGGTGTTGCGGTTCAGGTAAGTATGTGTGTGTAAGTGTGTTTGTGAGGGGCTTTAGTGTGTGTTGTGAATGTGGTGTGTGTGTGAGGGACTTTAATGTGTGGGTGTGAGTTTGTCTTGTGTGTGTGTTTGTGCGAACTCGGAGTTAGAATATTAAAGTAGGGGGTGTGAGGGGCGAAGTAAGTTTATTCATATGATTGTGGGGGGAAGCTGTGTGTTTGTGTATGTGTGTACTGTATGTGTTTCAAACGTTCACGATTTTGAATTTCACGCTTGTGGTCCGTCGGTGTTGTAGTCTTTCGGGTATTTGGTCTAGAATGTATGGGCGTCGGTATTGTGGGTTGTCAGTAATGTGTAGTGAACCCATGTATATATACACACCTGCTTACCTAATGTTGGCATTGCTTAAAGGGGCATACCACTGGGCAGATTGAGTTAGCCGGCCTGCACATTGCTTACACCATGTAGGCTGACCTGTGCAATGCTTAGCATTGCTTAATATCTATTTAGCATTATATTTTCCTTTTGACATTGATTTATTATTTGTTAAATGTTATATCTTTGTCTGGTATCTGTGATTCCTGTGTACGTACACTGTATGGGGTCCTGGGGATTTAAACACTTTATTACAATAACGCCTCACATCTGGCCTTATTGCAGTACTTTAGTTCACATATTTATGTTATGTTGCAGGTTATACAACATCACACTGTACATTGATTCATTTCACATGTTCAGTTTGATTTTCCTATAGTGTGGATTTGTTTGTTGATACCTCAGTTTTATGTACTGCTCTGATCGCTTAATGATTAACTGTTGTGTACAGGGTCCTGAGTTCGAGCCTTGCAGATGATGTTTATTTTGTTGCTGGGCAGAACACGGGCCGTTGGATATGGAGTGATTAAGGCACTTTAAAGCAGTTGTAAGCGGGTGTGCACATGTTTGCGCGGAGCTAAGCACTGCTAACTTCCGGTTACACCTTCTTATACTCAGTTAGCTTCTATATTGCTTAATCTGTGTAGTTAGTGCTTACCCCCATGCAGACACACTTAAACACGCTTACTAGTGCTTATATATGCTTACTACTGCTTAGTTGTGCTTAAACCTGCTTACTAGTGCCTTATTCATTATGACATTGATACTTCACATGTGCATTTCCTGCAGTACTCTAGTTCATAAATATATGTTATTTAGTGGGTATTGCAACAAAAAGAATTGATTAAAATGTGCTTTGCCATGTAAAATAGACTGTGCTGCAGTGGGACTCGAATCGGGAATGCCTGCTCATTAGGCGGATGCTGTTCCCACTACACTATTGCTGTGCTGCTTCATTTGCATATATCTTCCTTGTTATCCTCTTCACCTTTTAAGCTGCTTTAACCGCAGCTAAGCTACGGGCACACCCGCACACCTACGGTTAGCTTTAATCAGATTTTTTTTAAAAAATAAAAGGGTTTCTTCATTTTATTTTTATGTACTTTTGCTGTTGTACACATGGGGGACTACTGGTGGGGATATGCAGACACCTATGAGCGATCTCACTCATTTCTTAACATTTTATGCCCAAGGTGCGTTCCTCAGTCTGGACTATCTTAATCCCTCCAGTTCACCCTCCCAATTCACCCTCCCAGTTCACTTCTTTCTTACACATTATCTCAGTTTCTGTTCCGCCCGCCCCCGCACTTACGTCCATGAGGCGGTCTGATTTGAACCTGTCCATCCAACCCCGACACATCTCGATCCATAATTCCATAATTTCATACCCATAGTTCCTTCCCCCCATCCTCCAAGCTCCACATACACAGCAACCATCCATTCTCCGGTTGCTAGCCCAGCCATACCACACCTCCACACATTGCCCTCTCTCAATGTCTTGGTACTCATCCAGTATACTGTCTTGACCCAAGCTTCTTCAGGCTCTTCATCCATTTAGTCCACATACGTACGAGCCTTGGCTTGTTCATCTTTTGAGACACATGTAAACATCGGATTGACTCACAATTTTTGGTTCGCCCTGCCAGGGATGTACCTGTTTTGTGTCAAGATTAGACTTAGCTGGTCTACACTGTTTCTCCTACTGGTAGCATCCTGCCAGGGGTTTGAGAAGCAGCAGTTTGCTCACACACCTGCCCAACCTCATCTCCCAGTTCCGCGGAACCGACATCCCATGTTTGACATTCTGAGCATGAAGCACGCCCACACGCCCTTCGACGTTCACTGTGTTTTATTATTTTCTTAAGTTTTTTGCAAGACTACTGTTTTCACATTATGATTGGACAGGAACTGTTTTGGTAATTTACATAAACTGCTCAAAATACTGTATTTGAGCAATGTACAAATGGTTGCTCATATTAATTTAACATGTCTGCCTGAAGGGGTCTTGTTATTACATAAGACAACAGAGCTAAATAATACAGGGGTTGCTGGTGTTCTCCTTTTCATTCAGTTTTAATGCTTTGTTGTCACGAAGTTCGTTCTTCATATATATATATATATATATATATATATATATATATATATATACGTGTGTGTGTGTGTGTGTGTGTGTGTGTGTGTGTGTGTGTGTGTGTGTGTGTGTGTGTGTATATATGTATATGTATATGTATATAAATATATATATATATATATATATATATATATATATATATATATATATATATATTTGTACATACACACACATACATCTACATAATTACATACATTTCCTATACTGTTAAATGACTGTGCTGGATGATATGTTTGTGATAACATCAGATGTATGTGTATCTGCCATGGCAATCACTTTGCCTATAGTGTGCAGGGTCCAGGGTTTGCAACTTGGGAGTGCTGATTATTTTGTTGCTGGGCTGGACAAGAGCTGTTAGATACAGAGTGACTAAGGCACTTTTATGAAATTGTAAGCGGGTTTGTGCTGATTTGCACGAGGGTAAGCAATGCTAACCTCCGGTTACATATGCTTACAGACAGTTAGCTTTGATCTTGCTTAACCTGTGTGCGCATTGCTTTCCCCCACGCAAATGGACTTAAACCCGCTTACTAGTGCTTAAATATGTTTACTACCTCTTACTACTAGTGCTACATTTTAGACAGTAATAGTGTAATGGTTCTTGGGGAGGTGGGTGATTTGGAAAATGTATGGAGTTATCATTCATTACACAGTTTACCTTCCATTTGTATCTGTGATACTGTATGGGGCACGTGATTATCTGTGGACTTTGCAACATTATGACACTGACACCTCACATCTGCATTAAATGCAGTACTGCATTTCACAAATGCATGTTATTTATTAGATTATGCCACAAAATATATTTATCATAGAGTGATTTGAAAGGAAAATGGAATGTACTGGAGTGGACTCGAACCGGAAATGACTGCTTGTAAGGCGAATGCTCTGCCCACTACACTATTGCTGTACTGCTTCACTTGTATATATTTAGCTTTTTACCCTCTTTCTGCTATTTAAGCTGCATTAACCGTAGCTAAGCAATGGGCACACCCGTACACCTATGGTTAGCTGTACTCGGATTTTCAATAAAAAAATAAGAGGGTTTTTTCATTTAATTTATATGTACTGTTGCTGATGTACACATGGGGGACTGTTGGTGAGGATATGCAGACACCTATGAATAATCTCGCTCATTTCTTAACACTTTCTGCTGTTCTAATTTGCAGGGGTATATTTATTCTGAGAGCTTTGCTCTAAGACACTCCCCCTGCACTCGTACACACTCCGTGTAAGCTTGGGAGCTCGGGCAGAGCACCTTCATTGATATGCTTGGCGCGCTGCCATCCTGCTCCTACACGGACGCTTTCATGCAGGGCTTAGTCCTGCATGGAAGATTAGTGAATCCGGGGGATAAACTTTTCTGTATATGTAGACTAGCTACTTATTCTACTGTATTACTGCCTCTTAAATCATTTTTGAGTTGTGCACTTGTCTTGCTTCATTTAAAAAGTTTTAAATTGCTAATTTTGTAGAGTTTTAATAGAATTTACTGTTCAGAGCTACACACTCAAGTGCATGTCTTTTCTGTTTATTTACTGTATTATTGCATTGTTTAGCCTGTTTTAACAAAAAATAAATAAATAAAAATACTATCTTGTTTGCTCGTTTCCTGCATTTCCTAGCTAGTATAGTCCAGATCCCAGGCTTTGCTGGTTTCAGGACTTTATTTTCTGTGTTCAGAGCTATCCAGACCTTGCTGTGGTAGAGGGAAATCCTACTGCTTACCAGTAGGAGTGATGAGCATTGTTCTGTCTATCTAACACTAGAGGAGTGGTTTCCAGCTCTGAAATTGTAATTTTATTAGCCATTTTCGGCTGATTTCTATCCCTTTCAACTTTCTGGCTTAAAAACACATGTGTTTGCGCATTTATCACATTGTGCAGCACAACGGGGCTACAGTTAAACTATTTCAGGTGCCAGAAAGTCTGTTCTTCAAAATTCCCCTTAGAACTAGCTGGTTTCTCAGTAGTAGCACTAAAATCTGAACCCCTGTGACTAGAACTTGTTCTAGAATCTGCTGGAAAGCACTAGGAAGCCTTAAACTGATACAAGCACTCAACTCTCCTTGTTAATAAGGAGAAATTAATCATAGGCACTAAAAAGCCTATAATTGCAAAGTACCTTGCAAAGGTAAGGGAAAACAGCTCTTGTACTTTACAAAAAAAGCACCTAAACAGGCATGTCCAAGGGTCAGCTTCTGATGATTTCTACTGTCCACCTGGTGAATCTGGGCATACTGGGGCAATGTAGCAACTGCCTCATGTACACAGACAACCGTCTCCTCCTACCACCCAACACTACAACCTGCAAGAGATGCACTTATATAGCCAAACTGGAAGCAAAGCTCTTTCCAGCCAAGATTGTGCTAGACAGTCAAGAGGAGAAGGTTAACACTTGCACTACACCTCAAGCAACACATAGCCCTTCAAAACCCACACATAGCAACACTAAACCCACATATGTGGAGGTCCTTAACATTAACCTGCCCAAGCAACAAGGACCTCTGAAGCTGAAACACAAACAAACACCAGTCACAACCAAAGTGACACATAGCTCACAACACCAGTGTGCCACCCAACAACAGCCCCTAAGACAAGACAATGTACCCAACACTTTAGTCATAGGTGACTCTATAGTCATGCACACTGATGTCCCACTCACCAGGCTGAACAAGGAGAAAATTACAGTCAGCTGTCTGTCGGGTGCCAGGATCTACCACATAATGCATGCACTCAAGTCACTCCACAACAAGTACAAATACGACTCTGTCATTGTCCATGTTGGAGTGAATGACTTGACAAGTACCTCTCTGGACTACATGAAAAGAGACATGGAAGAGCTCTCAGATCATGTGGCCCAGGCAGGTATGACCCTAGCCCTAAGTAGCATCCTGCCTTCATCCAGAATTATACCACAGTATAAGGACAAAATGATTGACTTCAACAATTGGCTAAGCTTCTGGTGTTATTCAAAGGGGATCCAGTATCTGTGCCTGGGACGACATGATCAACAAACCACAATACTTTGCCAGAGATGGTCTGCACCTGTCACTCCTGGGATTCAGGTTACTGGCTAAAGCTCTTGCCACCCTTATAGTGCCTTTTTTAGGCAAGATTCAAAGGACAAAACCAACACTGTAACAGATACAAGCATGCAAAATCTGAAGGTAATGCTACTCAATGCTAGAAGTCTAAACCTCAAAATGCACTCTCTAGAGTCACTCCTAAAAATGGAGAACATTGATATCTGTGCAGTAACTGAGACCTGGTTCAAGGCTCCAGAGAGTAACCCTGCAATACCAGGCTTCAACTCTTACCACACTTTTCGTCCACCAGCCAAACCAAGACCGAAACACAAAAGGTGGAAGAGTGTCCATATTCACCAAGGATATTCACTCCTCCAAGTTAGTTGCCCAACACAATGCATCTGAAATTCTCCAGCTGCAACTAACACTAGGTAAGACTGCAATCCAAATTGTAGCTTGCTACAGATCCCCCACCATGCCCCAAGATTCTCACTACACCTTTCTAAACATACTGGAAAATATTAAGATACAACCAAACACCCTAATACCAGGTGATTTCAACTACCCTGCCATTAACTGGGAAAACTACTCGGGTACCAACACCCTTTACCAATGGTTCTTGGAATACATAAATTCCAACGCCCTGGATCAACTAATCCATTGTCCCACCAGGGGCTCCAGTATCCTAGACCTGGTCATTACCAACATGGGAGATAGATGTTCCACACCAGTGGTCACCCCCTCATTGGTCAGGTCTGACCATAAGCAAATCACCCTTGACATCCACATCCCACCCCCACCCCCCATAAGAAAATCTCCGTAAAAAAAACTTCTCCAAAGCCAACTTCATGCTACTGAAGTCAGAAGTAACAAACTTCATGACACCCATGCAGACGGGAGATGAAAGTTCAACTGCTGAATCCTACCTTAGTGACTGTACAAGCACATCCACTCGTGCATGAATCGTGCCATCCCAAATAGAACCAAGATGCTCTCCTCCAAAAAAAAAGGAAGCCAATCTGGTGGTCCCCTGCCATAAACAAACTATACAACAGAAGGAAGAAGCTGTTGCAGAAAGGAGGAAAATCCCAGGATGCAAAAAACTCCCTTACCAACCTCAGTAAGAAGCTGAGATCCCTCATAAAAATCCTCCAAAGCTAGTTATGAAAATAAAATTGCCAAAGATTCCAAAGGCAACCACAAGGCATTCTACAGTTATGTCAAGAATCTAAATGGCAATGCTCAGATCTGCTCTGAGCTACAACAGAATGGCATTAAATATACTGATCCCAAGGATATTGCCAATATCCTGGCAGATTGATTTAGTGCCAACTTCACCCCTCCTCTCACCCCCTAAAGGGTCCAAAGCAATATCAAAAGATTGCCAAATTCCGGTAATCATGGCTACACAGGTAGAAACCACACTCTCTAAAGCTAAGAATACAGCATCCATGGGACCAGATGACATCCCGGGCTGTGTACTACATGAACTACAAAATGAACTGGCACCTCACCTAAGTGTCATGTTTAATCATAGCCTCACCTCAGGCTTTGTGCCCACTGAGTAGCGTACAGCTACAGTTATCCCACTCCACAAGGGGGGATTCACATTGGATCCCGGGAACTACCATCCCATCAGTCTGATGAGTCTGATCTGCAAGGGCATGGAACGCATTATCATGGAACTTATAAACAAAGACATTTGGCAACCTTCAAACACTGGCCCCACCCAGTTTGGGTTTGTGAAGGGCTGATCTTGTCTCCTGAACCTGACTGACTTCTTCGAATCAGTCTCCAGACCTGTGGACAAGGGTAAGATGGTCCACACAGCCTATATGGATCTCACCAAGGCCTTCAACACCATCGCCCACTCTGGAATCATAGATAAACTTACTAAGCTGGGCATGAATCTCTACATCACTCGATGGGTTGCCAACTGGTTTACTGACAGAACCCAGACTGTAAAAGTAGCTGACTCCAAATCCAGCTCCAGACAAGTGACAAGTGAAGTACCTCAGGTTTCAGTCCTGGGACTACTCTTGTTTGGCATCTACTTCTCTGGAGTACAGGCCAACATTAGGGGACTCTAGCTGGCAGAGTTTGCAGATGACTGCAAACTGGGAGCCATTATTGAATCCCCAAATTATGTGGATATTCTACAAAAGGGCCTTACAGAAATAGATGCTTGGTGCCAGAGCCATGGGCTCAAGCGTAATGCCAAGAAATGTATAGTTATCCCCTTTGGGAAAAAAAACATGTACCCACGAATTACCACATAGGTGGCAGTACACTAAACACTGAAAGTGTGATGAGAGACTTAGGGACACAGGTGGATAGTGGTCTCACCTTCGATAACCACATCACCACAACAGTCAGGAAATCCTTCTATGTGGTACACCTCATCACTAAGGGCTTTTCATCCAGAAAAAAGGAGGTCATTGTCCCACTGTACTCATCCCTCATTAGACCCATTATAGAGTACAACTCCCCGTTTGGTATGTACCTCACATGACATCTGCAACAACTGGAAAGGCCGCAGAAATACCTCACTAAAATAATCACATGCCTAAAGCAGATGCCCTATGCTGACAGTCTAACAAACCTCCAGCTATACTCTGTGGCATATCGTGTACTCAGAGGTGATTTCTGCTTAGCATACAAGGCCATGTCAAACCCTGAGCTGTTGGACATGCTCCACTTAAAGAAATCCCAATCCCTCAGAGCCACATGTTCCA
Source organism: Protopterus annectens (assembly GCF_019279795.1). Taxonomy (NCBI): domain Eukaryota; kingdom Metazoa; phylum Chordata; order Ceratodontiformes; family Protopteridae; genus Protopterus; species Protopterus annectens. The sequence goes on from NC_056732.1 coordinate 345,578,178, forward strand.
GGGATCTAAACCTTGTCATCACAATGAACAAAACATGCTGGAGGGATAGGTTCATGACCCAGAGACTCCCCATACTTTGGAATAGACTGCCCATACATGTCAAGCAGAGTGCCTCATTGGCCCTCTTCAAAAGGAACCTTGATGGGAGATAGGAAATTCACCCCAGGGATCACATCAGTCGCCCTGCTAGACAGGGGTCCAGGGAAGTAAATATTGTGGGATGAAATATCCAGGGAATTGTTATGGCTAGGCTTGTATAGGTCCTAGGGCCGATAGCCTAGTACCAACCTGTGAACATTGCTGAATGTGAATGTGACAGAGGTCAGGAATAGTTTGAATGTTTAGAACCGGAGTTGACCATATTAAATACATATGAAGTGAATGACCATGGTTGTATTGGAAGTTCAGGATTTGTAGGACTAGCAGGTAGTCAGGGACTTACTAAGAAACAACTGTGTGAGATTTGGGACAGGCAGTTGAGAGGGTAAATCAGCTTGGACAGATTGTGCAATATTTGACCAGAATGGACAATAAGGCAAGAAACAAAATTTAAGACCGCATGTTATTTTAGAAAGCGAGGAACAGAATGATCTGATGGAATATTCGAGAAACAGGATCGTATAGTGGGTTGGATTCACAAAAGATTCACTCTGGATTTCACTGACAAAACATGTCTCTGCCAGACTTGGAACTCATAGAAGGGAACTCAAATAAGGACTGATGGTAAAGGAATTTCAGACAGACTATAAAAAGGACAGATATTGTAGAAACCGTGGCAACTGGTTCTCCACACCTCTGGTATGAATGCAGTGGAGAGGTTGAGGTTGAATAGACTAACTGATCTGCTAGACAATCTTTTGTGCTAACAAGATGATAGACCGTCACATTATTTGGGCCCTTGGAGCTAGTAGTCCTAGCCTTGGAGAGAGAGCACTCAGGACTTGCTCAGAAAAGATTGTGGGGGTGATATAAAATGTTAGCATGTTATGGAAAGTTTGGGGGAGAAAGCAGAGTAATGCTTGAGTTGAATTTGTCTGCTAGTATGTTGGCTGTCTTCAGTGGATACATTATGTAGTATTATTTTGTACTAATTCAGGGCATTATTCAGTATTACTTGCAAGGTTTCCTGACATAGGTAAAGGAGGCTTTGTGATTATTCTTAGTTAGGGTGGCAGTTCTCAATTTATCCTTGCTTTTGGAGAATTTGATTTTGTTTCTAAGTTCTTTGTTGATCTTTTTGAGTTTCACTCTAGCTGACGAGTTATTATGATTGTGATTTTCCTCTTACCATTTTATAGTTTATTTATGCTGGGGTTCCACCAAATGGGTTTCTTCTTGAATTCAGCACTGTGTTTGTGCTTTGGGGGCAAAGCCTTAATGCAAGTTTAATGGTATGCATAGAACTATCAGTGAATCTGGCAGCATGTAAGGTAGAGTCATTGAGGTGAGGAGTTATGTTTGAATTTCAACAGCTCAGCAGTTAGCTGGAATAGCATTGCTTTAAAGTAAAGTGTAAACTCAGACCTGACAAAGTGTCACTGCATGGTGGTTGGATTTGACCGGTGATTTGATAACTATGGGTGTTGAGTATTGTGGGGGGGGGTATATTGGTATGAAACTGGTTGAAAATTTTTGTGCCCCTCATTAGGATTTGGATTACTCTATGGAGTTTGGCATTAATAATGTCCAGGACTTTTTAAGCCTACTTATTTGTGGTGGTATAAGATTCCCAGTTAATGGAAAGAGACTTGAAGTCACCTATGATAATAATGTTGAATTTCATAGTGAGGTATAGTTTGTTTAGATATGCCAAATGGACTGCTGTTGCCAAGGAGGGACTACAGCAGTTGGATATGACATAGAAATGGGTCTTGTCTAACATGGGAAAGATGCAGACGAGTTCAAGATCTTTGTCCTGCATCAAGACTCTGGAGGTGAAATTTTGTTTAGGTAAACAGACATACTCCCACCCTCTTATTACACCCTCAAAATCAGTGTTGAGTCTGGAGGAGTGATAAATAGGAGAACCCTGCACTGTGAGAGAGCTTTCACTATTCTGGAACCATGTTTCAGTAACTATAAGAAATGGAAAATGTTGTTAAGGCTTCTAGCACTGAGCAGTGCTACCTTTATATGATTTTGATTATGTTTGGTTGTGCAGGTAATTTGATGAGACTTACCTTGGCTGAAAAGGTATTATGTGTAAAGAAAAAGGTTTTTGCCAATATATGGAGGCAATAAGGAGGGACATAAAGGCTATCCCTAGCAAAGCAGCTGGGTTTTCGGACCCCCCCCAAGAATGACATCAGCAGCTATGCCAGCAATTAAAGTCAATTATCTTTTGTTCATATTGCAACATCGTTCTTGATGATGGCAGGATACTGCTTAAAACTAGTTTCACACCTAGTTCAGATGTATATTCAGAGAGTTCCACCATATCCCTTTTCATATGACCCAAGACGATAGGTCTTAAGTCATTCATTTCCATATGTGCAGTGACCAGATCATATGTGTAGCTGGGTTGAAAGAACTTGAGGGATCTAGAGATATTTTGGATCCTGGCATCTGAGAGGTAGCTAACCATCACACTGCCTTTGCTCAGCCTGGTGAGTGGAACACCTGTGTATTTAGCTATGCAGTCTCCTATGTTCAAGAAATTGCCAGAAGTACTAGGTTAGTTTTCTGTGAGCACCATTTTATAGCTGTATTTCCTATAGTGTCAGAGGACGCTGTATGGTGGTTATCACCTGTTTGTGGTAGGTAGTATGCAGGAGGTAGAGTTGATGGTTTTGGCTGATGCCTAGAGGAGCCTAGGAGTTCTAAGAGGCTTGAGTAGAGACTTTTTAATAATATCAGCATAATACAATTTTGTGGTGACAGTCTGTGGATTTTGCATAGGTGTGGGTGGAGATAAGATAGGGTTTTGCTCACTGCATGAACCTGACTGAGAGAGAGGGACACCTCCAGTTTAGTTAAGAGAGAGGTACACCTCCAGTTTAGTTAACTATTTATACCTCTCGTAGACAGAGTCCTTTGGGTTAAGTAATAGTTCATTTTCAGTGAGTTTGTGGCAGTCCTTACACTACAGATAAGGATGGCAATAAAATAGGGGCATTCTGTCATCTCTCTGTGATGACCAGTGCTGTCATGTAATATGCTTTATGAGGAAGTAAAGAGGGGCTGGTAAAATATTACATGGAGAGATATTTATTGCATGGATAATATGCTCAGTTCAGGGTTGTGCAGAAACAGCAGATCTACTACATGAACTGAATTGGTCCACACAGCTAAGAGGATGATTGCATAAGTCAATGCAAGCTGTTTAGACACACCAGAAGTGGTATATTAACTCACAAGAGCTGGAAGAGGGTGCTCTTTCACTAGCAGAAAGACGAGAGAATTTACTTTTGTGGACTATCCTATATAGAGCTACAACTATCATGGCATTGCACTCAGTGCAGCTCTGGCAAGTAAGTATTAAACAAGAAAACAAAAGCACCAATAAAAAAAAAATGAAATCTAAAGCCCAAGTGCTTTAAGCTGCAGTTAGTCTAACTCTCATTTAGATCAATCACTACTTAAATCCAAGATGGCCCTTGCACCAGGCCCAATTTGAAATGATGTACACAGCTTTCACCCCAAATAAGAAATGAAAGAAAGAAAAAATATAGATGGTTAAGATCTCGTCTCCAATCGTAACTATATTATTATATGTTCAAAATATAGATGAATCTTGACATCCATATCAAGAATGTGAATAATTTCAAATGGTTTACTGTTAGTATGTTGAACATGCCTTGTGTGAAACTAACGTGCTGTATTGGCAATGCAAAAAACTGTTTGGCAGATGGTAGTAATGTTGACTTTGGAAGACCAAAGACTGGGACAGTGCGGATCAGGAAATTTGCCCTTTTCATCACTGTAGTGTGATCCTGGAGTTGGAGTATATAAGTGGCAGGGGGTGTGGGGGGTGCAGCCACCCACAGGGAGGGTGCAGGGGGGGGCTTGCCCCCCTGCAAAAACATGACTGTCAGTGCTGTACAGTATGGATCTGGTCCGTATGTACTGCTGCAAAGGGGACACCGGACTGCAGAAGTTGAATTTGACTTCTCCTGCATTAGTGACCGATATTTCACCCTACGTTGTATTCGAACATCGAACATGTAAACCACATTTTTGATGGGTTTACATTCTGATGTTTGATGTTTAATAGTAAACCTTTCAACCACGTTGTTAATATTAGGATCTTACAGACTAAACAATATATATATATATATATATATATATATATATATATATATATATATATATATATATCTTTAGATGTAGTCATTGTACTTGATATCCATAAACATTTAAATCCAAGAGACCTTTGTGTCCCAAGTCTGTTATATGAGATGCACACTAATTCCAAGGAGTAGTTTCTATTGTATCTACAGGCCAAGTCACCTCCAACCTGTTTATATTTCATAGAATCTGTACACAATCTAAACACTTTTACATATTCACAGTAAGGAAGAGAAGTAATTAAGTGCATAGAATGAGAACTGGTTGCCAACAATAAGTATCTGTTGCAGTTATTTTTCAAAGCAAAGTAGTTTTCGATACCCCATTATGAATAAGGACCAAAATGTTAAAAAGCAAACTTAATATTGAAGCATATAAATTACACAATTAATGGAGAGTTACAAAATGTCCTAACTTGCCCCCCATCCATTTTGAAAGGCATGGCATATACTTCAATACTTTGCCCTATTTGGCCTCTACTACCCTGTAGCACTAAGCTGGAGATGTATCTCCACCCTCCAGACTGCAAAGAAAGGGGAACAGAAACAACTCTTTGTTGTTGATACAATGTTACCATTCCTTATCATGATTTATTAAGACAATCCTGAGCTTGAAACCATGTAAGAACAAAAATGATCTCTGAAGTAATTCCATCTGGTATTACCCTGAAAACACAGCTGCTTGCAGAGAATATAATCTAGAGACTTGCAACATTTTACTAAAACTAGAAAGAGTATTTAATGGAGACTGTTGAGGACAGGAAATTAATGAATAAATCTGATTCAAAAGAACTGTAAAAATATTAATTGCTAGCTGTTGCTACAACACTCTGGGCAACTAGTATGGATTGCAAACCCGTATGTGGTAATGGGAGTGCTTATCATGCGAAATCATATACTGTCTGCAATGTCACTTACATAATCTTCTACTGGCCCAGCCCTCAGCATCCTTTATGAATGAAGAAGCAGAGTAGAATAAAGCCTGAAGAAAAGCAGAAAGAAGAGATGGTTTAATACAGCATTTCTGCAGCATGGATAGCATGTAAGTCCAGATTAAGCCCTACAGAACAAGAGAAAAAAGAAATGGTTTAATGCAGCTTTCCTGGAGCATGCATAACATGTAAATCCAGACTACCTACTTATTTATGTATTTATTTATTTGCCTTTGTTGACTTGGAAAATACAACTGATGAAGGCCCTTTTCAGCTGAACCAAAACAATACCGAGGTCTCTCAGAGAGATAATAATAACAGTAATAAAAAAAAAAAAAATCCAAACATTGTACTGACTTCAAAGTTAGGCAAATGCACATTGAAGGAAATTATGTCATAACAGGAAAAATGTGACCTTCCAATGAACTTTGAACTCAGGATATAAATTAGTTTGAAAGTGTTTGTTGTACTGTTCAGAAGAAGTCTTTATTGAGAAGAAAGTGCTTAACTTATATTAAATGTTATTTGTAATTTAATTTAAGGTGTGTTCTCGGACTTAGTCTTTTCTAGTGGCCATGATAGTTTTGAGTTTTTTGATTACCCTTTTCAGCTAAAGCCCAAGAGAAAAGAGTCCACATAAAACTTTTGTACAAACATTCATCATGAATTAATACTGCATATAAACTTTAACAAATAAGTAGATACTTTTTAATATATAAGTACCATATTATTTATGTTAGACATGGTGAATAAAGACTATCTCTCTCCCCCTCTCTCTCTACACACACACACACACACACACACACACACAGACACACACACACACACATATATATATATATATGTGTGTGTGTATATATATATATATATATATATATATATATATATATATATATATATATATATCTACACACACACACACACACACACACACACACACACACACACACACACAGATGCACACACATGCGTATATCTATATATATATATATATATATATATATATATATATATATATATATATATACATATATATATAGATAGAGAGAGAGAGAAAGAGAGAAAGAGAGAAATACATTTCAGAATGTAGACAGTACAAATGTAGGCAATTCAGAATATAGATAGTGGGTTGCTGTAAGGGGAAGGAGTGTGCTTGTGCAAACATTGGCAGGTTAGAGTTAGGGTAAGGGTTAGGTAAGGGGATAGCTTTCATGTTGGGCTTGTTTTCTGGTCCATATTTTTGTGACTGAGCCCATCTTCCATAGTGGAAGTACTACAAAAGCATTTTTCTAAGGTAAGGTGAAGTGGGCAGGATTAGGGTTAGATTTACAAGCATTAATAAAATGGTGTGTGAGAGTGCTTAACCATGCCCGCAACCTTAACTGTGCAGATTATCTTATAAAACCCTTTTTTTAACAATATCACTATCTAGACAAACCATATCCTATGTTATTGCTATGATTTAGGAGTCTTTGTTTGTTAAATTTTATTGTGTTTTAGTGTAAAATGGGCAGAGTAGTGGAGTGTTTATTTTTTGTCATTTATTTCCTGTGAATCTGAGTGTTTTTCATTGGTATTTGGGGCCAGTATTTTGATGTATTGACACTTTTAACCATAATTATATACAGACATACACACAAATGCACACACACACACACACACACACACACACACAGACACACAGATATATATATATATATATATATATATATATATATATATATATATTTATATTTAAATTTTAATATAACATATAAGTGCATTGCACAGAATACCTGCAATGTCTTCACCTGCAGTGTATAACGGTGTAAGCTGTAACAAAACCATACCCTAGTAACTAAATTAAAACTATCCAATGTAAAGTCATATTCTTCCCTTATATTCTTTGCTAAATGCTCATGTATAACATACTGTTGCACTCAAACATGTGGATGCAACACTAAAGTGGGCTGCATTGTCACTTGGATCATATGTGTGCAGCACTCATATTTTTTCTGTAATGAAACATTATTCAAATAAATTAACAGTGACTAAGAAACTGAAGTAACTGATTATTGGCTCCTTGCAAGTGGTCACTTTGACAAGTTTTGGAATGCTGTGACCATATTAATCAGTGATCACATCTTACATAACTCCCCTGTGTCTTATATCCTATAGCTGTAAGGATCTAGGGGTTCCTGGTATTTAAAGAAACCACGGGTAATAACTACAGCCATGGTCTAGAAGGTGCCTAGTAGTGTTTCTTGCTAGTGTGACAATGCACTGACTGCCACGTGTACAAACTCTGATTTCATACACTGAGTGGAAAAGTGCTTTGTTTAATGGTGGTTTCTGCAAAAGGAGAAATGTTGCTGAAATGTGACATAATCACAGAACAACTGAGAATGAGGAGAAAAAACACCAAAAGAATAAATTAAGGTGGGATGAAATCTTGCAAGGCTAAGATGTTCATAGTAGGTGAGATAGTGGGATAAGAATATGGGAATAAGAATAGTAAGAGTGCGAAGACTATAAGAGAGCCAAGGCCTGCCTACAATAGGCATGGCTGGGACAAAGGGTAGATAAAAGCTGGGAGATATAAGATAGAAAAGAGAGGAGGTAAAAGGGTGGAGTTGTTGAAGGGAAAAAGAGTGAGGTAGATGGAGGTAACAGGTGATTTGATAGGTAAGTTAAAGAGGTAGTGAGAGCTATTGGATAATAGAGGATGGAGGTGTGGCTTGGAAAGTATAAGGTTAAGTGCACTGGGGTGGGTGGAATGTGGGGGTAGGGTAGGGGAGCGGAGTGAGCCCACAGGGCGAACAGACCAGGTTGGAGCAAGTGAGGAATAGTGACAGAAACAATCAATGAAATAGCTGAATACAGCTAATTTCTTAGCAGTGCTAGGTAAGAGCTGAGTGCTAGAATATGTGTATAACAACAAGGACTAAAAGTCTGTAGGAGGATATTGAGGAAAGGAGAAGAGGACTACAGCAAGTACAGGTAACTAGCAAGACCGTACAAGTATTACAGAGTGGATAAGGAGATAGAGGTCAGGAATATTTCTAAGCCTAAAAAGGAGCCTAAAATACAATTCATTGTTCGCATTTCTGTATTTACAACATACACTTGATTTCTTACAGCTTTACTGTGCATGGATTATCAACTTGACTGTAAAATATTTGATATCATAGATGTATCAATGCTGACAAATTTTCCTTCTCAGGCACCCTTTGAAAATGAATCTCATTCAGTAGGCAGTTTCAGTTTGCCTAACAAATTAACTAACAAAACCAACCAACTAAACAGAAACAAAACAAACAAAACAAAACAAACATCATTATCTAAATAAGTATAAAACATACATATATAAATTCAGCAGCAGAAATAAAGCAGAGGTAAGGCTCCAGGCTTCTTCAAGCAGTTTTATTGTTAAGTTACACAAGCACTTTCACCATTAGGCTTCTTCAGGTGTATCAAATAACATAATTACACCTACATTTATACTGACAATCACATGATCACATACTAAACTCCTAAAGACATATGAAATATAAAAATTTTACTTTAAAACATAATACATATGCATGACTAACTTACATGTAACTGTCTATATAATTAATAAATACATATAAAAACATTGTATATATTTAAACTATCTACGCAGTGGTCTGCTTTTTAAGATAGGTCTTAATGGTATATGGTCGTTCAGACCATGTCCATTATTTGCTCTTAGCCTCACTATCCAATTTTCGGTTCTTACCTATCTATATAATTAATAAATAGATATAAAAACGTATATATTTAAACTATCTGTGCAGTGGTCTGCTTTTTAAGATAGGTCTTAATGGTATATGGTCGTTCAGACCATGTCCATTATTTGCTCTTAGCCTCACTATCCAATTAGTTTCTAAATTTTCGGTTCTTAACTTGATATCACAACCCCTTAGATTTTCAAAGCATCTACCTATCACTCTGAATGTAAAGGTATGCTGTACACTGGTCTCTTTAATATGTTTAGCTAAAGCATTAACCATACTCTCCTTTTTTATGTGATATATATGCTCTCTAATTCTGTCCCTAAGTAACCTATCAGTTTTCCCTGCATAAAATTTATGGCAGGTCTTGCAAGTAGCCAAATAAACCACGTGGGGGGAATCACATTTAGCGCTAGCTCTAAAGGTGTATACTATGCCTGTATCAGGATGTTGAAATATAGTGCTTGTATCTATAAATCTACAGAATTGACATTTAGTGCATGGTTTCGTACCTGAACTATCGTTCTGCATAATATGATCTCTGGGGCTACATAATTTTCTTCTTAAAGATTTTTTGTTCTTAAAAGTAAATTGTGGAGATATCCCTACCAACTTGCTTACTTGTTTATCAGAAGTTAATATATTCCAATGTTTATTAATGACATCTGTATAACGTCTTATATTCCTGGAATAACTAAAACATAGCTTAAGAGGTTGTGAAATTTTAGATTTTATTTTCATTGTATTACTTTCTGTCTGTCTAGAAAAGTAAGGTTTAGCTCTACTATGTCTTAAATTTCTAACAGAATTCATACTTGAATCAATCAACTTTTGATCAAAACCCCTTTCTAACAATTCTATTTTTTTTGTGTTTAATTGTACCATGTAATCACCCTCTGTATCATTCAACCTAGAGGCATAATACACTTGATTCTGTAAATATAAATTGGGGATGCATACTATCCCTTCAAAGAAGATTATTTACTTGGTAATCCTTTCTGTACATTTTAGTTAGTTACCATCCAAATCTTGTATAACTGAAACATCCAGAAAATTAATTTCTCTATATGAATAGTTCAGAGTAAATTTAAGAAAGCTAGTTGTAGTATTAATATAATTTACAAACATTTTAAGCTCTTCTAATGACCCTCCCCATAACAAAAAGAGATCATCTACAAATCTACGAAAGAACAGGATTTCATTCCTGTATTGACTCATCAATAAAATATCTTTCTCCCATCTTAACATCACGGCATTTGCATAACTGTTAGCGCATGACGTTCCCATAGCAATGCCATGGCATTGCCAATAAATTCTATCTCTAAACACAAACACATTATTTTCCAATACCATCCTCAATAACTTTTGTGTTAATTCCATTGTATTGTAATCATATTTCCCACTTTCACTCATTAATTCAACCATGCTATTAATTCCATAATCGTTAGGTATTACAGTAAATAATGAGACCACATCAAGTGTTACAGGTAACATTTGCTTATTATCAATACTTTCACAAAAATTATATAAATCTCTTACAAATTGTTCTGTATCTTTCAAAATGTGGTCAGATTACTTTATAAGATTTCTCAGGGATTTTTCCAAATAAATGGATATATATTCAGTACCCCAGTTTCTACTGGCTACAATAGGTCTCATAGGGGGGGGGGGTTCCTTATTTTTATGTATCTTGGGCAGACCATGTATCAATGTTATAGATGAAAGTTTACTTAATTATTTTCTTATTCTCAACCCCACTATCCCTATGATACAAGATAAACCAATCTGACCACATTTTGAAAGATACAGAACAATTTGTAAGAGATTTATATAATTTTTGTGAAAATATTGATAAGAAGCAAATGTTACTTGTAACACTTGATGTGGTCTCATTATTTACTGTAATACCTAACGATTATGGAATGAATAGCGTGGTTGAATTAATGAGTGAAAGTGGGAAATATGATTACAATACAATGGAATTAACACGAAAGTTATTGAGGATGGTATTGGAAAATAATGTGTTTGTGTTTAGAGATAGAATTTATTGGCAATGCCATGGCGTTGCTATGGGAACGCCATGTGCTAACACTTACGGAAATGCCATGATGTTAAGATGGGAGAAAGATATTTTGTTGATGAGTCAATACAGGAATGAAATCCTGTTCTTTCGTAGATTATATAATTTTTGTGAAAATATTGATAAGAAGCAAATGTTACTTGTAACACTTGATGTGGTCTCATTATTTACTGTAATACCTAACGATTATGGAATGAATAGCGTTAAAACCTAACACTAAAGACAATGAAGTGTTACCACCTGGGTACAACATACACAGGCTGGATCGTGCTTCGAGGAAGGGGGGTGGAGTAGCTGTACTCTATAAATCTGAGTTGAATGTCACCATAGATGTAATACAACCTCCTCAGATTAATAACTCTGAGATTCTTGCCACCAAATTGCAACTTAATAAAAATAAATGCATTAATATCATCTGTATGTACATTCCCCCAGGTAACAATATATCTACATTTGAAGATATCCTGCACTGGTTATCATGTCACTACCCCAAGAAACCCTACTACTTGGAGACTTTAACATAGACTGGGGCACCTGTTCCTTAGAATCCCCAACCACCCATATTAACCTGCATGCATTTACACAAATCATATCCACCCCTACCAGGATAGGTAAACCCAACCAAAAAGAAAGTATACTTGACTGGGTACTCATAAATAGTCACCCCCAACTGTACACCTCTGGTACCCTCCTTAATGGCCTAAGCGATCACCTTCTCACATATGTAATTAAGCACAAAACCATTAATTCCCAACAACCCTTACTCAGAAAGGTTAGAAACAATAAAAACTTTGACCCTGCCAAATTCCAACAAGAACTAAACTCATGTAATTGGTCTATTCTAAAACACCTCCCCTTAGAGGAAGCAGTAGCATACTTTAACAACAAATTCCTTGAGATCCTTGATTTGCATGCACCTGTTCGTTCAAAGAGAACCAAGGCAAAAACTGCACCATGGCTTTCTATAGAGTCTAAACTCAAAATTACCCTTAGAAACAAAGCATGGGCTTTATGGCGTTCTTCTAAAGACCCTCAAGATCACATTAAATACAGGCAATCCAGGAACGAAACCAAAAAATCATTTTTACAAGACAAAAAACAATACTACTGTAATTTACAGACAGTAAATCAAAATAACCCTCAGAAGTTTTGGGCAGGTTTAAATAATCTACTACATCCTGGACAAACTTCAACCCCAATCCCTGCTGCTACTATTGATAAAACCCCTGAAGATGTTTCTGATAGTTTTATTCAATTCTTTACTGAGACAGTTCAAGCCCTAGCTAACCAACTACCTCTTAGTCTGGTCCTGAAAGTAGCACCCCTAGAAACCTACTCGCGTTCAGCTTCCAACCAGTTGCCACTTCACTTATCCATACCTTGATGAAAAAATTAAAACCCACTACACTTTCTGCTGATCAACTCCCTGCCGAGTACCTACAAAAATCAGCTGATGCTATTGCTTACCCCGTCTCAATACTAATCAATCGAACCATAGTAGAAGCTAAAATTCCCACCATCTGGAAAATATCCTATGTAATCCCACTTCACAAAGGAGGCAGCTCTACTGAATTCTCCAATTATAGGTCAATAGCTATACTCTCTCCACTTGCAAAGATTATGGAAAAATTTATTCATAGACAACTCATGCACCACCTAATCCAAAATCGCCTTATGGCAGACACTCAGCATGGCTTCCGTCCTCATCAGAGCACTACTTCAGCCCTCCTAGTCTTTACTAACACCATAAACCATAATCACAACAATAATTATATATCCTCAGCCCTCTTTTTGGATCTTTCCAAGACATTCAATATGGTTGATCACCAACTTTTAATCCACAGCCTGCAAACATTCTGTCTAGATACTGGAGCCCTCCAATGGTTTCAATCCTACCTGAATGGTCGACAGCAGGCTGTCCTCTGGCAGAACAAACTCTCTAACCTTCTACCTAACACCCTCGGAGTACCACAAGGCTCTATACTAGGGCCCTTGCTGTTCTCCATCTTCATTAACGACCTTTATACTGTCATCCCAAAAGTCAGCTGTATCCAATATGCTGATGACTCTACTCTGATTTGCTTAGCCACATCTTCAGTAGAGTTATGGTCAGTTACCCAGACCACCTTTAATACAATAGAAAACTGACTTTCTGAACATCATCTGATCCTAAATCCCAAAAAAACTAAAATGCTGTTATTTTCACCAACACGTAGGTCTACTGCTTTCACCTTTACCATAAAATCAAATGATGACACAATAATCTCCCCTGACCCATCTACAAAACTATTAGGTGTCATCATAGACAATAATCTCAAATTTGACCTACATGTTAACCAAACTATCAAAACCATCAATAAAAAACTAGGGTCACTTTACAGAATAAAAGCCTTCCTAACCCCTCCAGCTAAAATTGCCATAGCTCGCTCTCACGTTCTTTCAACCCTTCTGTATGCATCCCCTCTACTCTCGAATTTGAACAAGACTGTCCTTAACAAACTCTCAATTTGCTACAACCACATTGCCAGGTTTGCCACTGGGCTGCCTTTTAGGACACATCATTGCATCAATCTAAATCAGCTTGGTTGGCTTGAACTACCTAGCCTAATCCAGTATAACCAACTGATTCTCTCTTTGCAAACTCTGTAAGTAGATCCTGGAACTCTCTTCCAGCTGATATTACCTTACTTTCCACCTTAGGTCAATTTAAAACTAGACTCAAACAACATTTGTCACTTAACTGGCTATGTCAATGTATCAAGCCTGGCTAACTCGAATGTGTAAAAATCTGTTAACCAGTTTACTGTGTAATTTAATTTAATCCTGACTTGTGCTCAGGACTAACTGTAACCTGTGGAACTTGTTTAACTTGCTTACTTATGTAATCTCTGTAAATAGTCTGTTTGTAATATGTAATGCTGGCATTATGTAATGCTGTATCTGCTTACCCTTGGAGCTTTTCTCCCCGGGCCTCCGTTGAAAATGGACATGCATCCAGTCGGACTATCCCAGTCAACAAATGTAAAATAAAAATTTGTAGATGATCTCTTTTTGCTATGGGGATGGTCATTAGAAGAGCTTAAAATGTCTGTAAATTATATTAATACTACAACTAGCTTTCTTAAATTTACTCTGAACTATTCATATAGAGAAATTAATTTTCTGGATGTTTTAGTTATAGAAGAATTGGATGGTAATTTAAGTACTAAAATGTACAGAAAGGATTGCCATGTAAATAATCTTCTTAGAAGGGATAGTATGCATCCCCAATTTATATTTAGAAATGTAGCACAGAATCAAGTGTATCGTGCCTCTAGGTTGAATGCTACAGAGGGTGATTTCATGGTACAATTAAACACAGCAAAAATAGAATTGTTAGAAAGAGATTATGATCAAAAGTTGATTGATTCAAGTATGAATTCTGTTAGAAATTTAAGACATAGTAGAGCTAAACCTTACTTTTCTAGACAGACAGAAAGTAATACGATGAAAATAAAATCTAAAATTTCACAACCTCTTAAGCTATGTTTTAGTTATTCCAGGAATATAAGACGTTATACAGATGTCATTAATAAGCATTGGAATATATTAACTTCCGATAAACAAGTAAGCAAGTTGGTAGGGATATCTCCACAATTTACTGTTAAGAACAAAAAATCTTTAAGAAGACAATTATGTAGCCCCAGAGATCATATTATGCAGAACGATAGTTCAGGTACGAAACCATGCACTAAATGTCAATTCTGTAGATTTATAGATACAAGCACTATATTTCAACATCCTGATACAGGCATAGTATACACCTTTAGAACTAGCGCTAAATGTGATTCCCCCCACGTGGTTTATTTGGCTACTTGCAAGACCTGCCATAAATTTTATGTAGGGAAAACTGATAGGTTACTTAGGGACAGAATTAGAGAGCATATATATCACATAAAAAAGGAGAGCATGTTTAATGCTTTAGCTAAACATATTAAAGAAACCAGTGTACAGCATACCTTTACATTCAGAGTGATAGGTAGATGCTTTGAAAATCTAAGGGGTGGTGATATCAAGGTAAGAACCGAAAATTGGATAGTGAGGCTAAGAGCAAATAATGGACATGGTCTGAACGACCATATACCATTAAGACCTATCTTAAAAAGCAGACCACTGCATAGATAGTTTAAATATATACAATGTTTTTATATGTATTTATTAATTATATAGACAGTTACATGTAAGTTAGTCATGCATATGTATTATGTTTTAAAGTAAAATTTTTATATTTCATATGTCTTTGAGTTTTAGTATGTGATCATGTGATTGTCAGTATAAATGTAGATGTAATTATGTTATTTGATACACCTGAAGAAGCCAAATGGTGAAAGAGCTTGTGTAACTTAACAATAAAACTGCTTGAAGAAGCCTGAAGCCTTACCTCTGCTTTATTTCTGCTGCTGAATTTATATATGTATGTTCTATACTTATTTAGATAATGATGTTTGTTTTGTTTTGTTTGCTTTGGTTCTGTTTAGTTGGTTGGTTTTGTTAGTTAATTTGTTAGGCAAACTGAAACTGCCTACTGAATAAGATTCATTTTCAAAGGGTGCCTGAGAAGGAAAATTTGTCAGCATTGATACATCTATATTTTACAGTCAAGTTGATAATCTATGCACAGTAAAGCTGTAAGAAATCAAGTTTATGTTGTAAATACAGAAATGTGAACAATGAATTGTATTTTTAGGCTCCTTTTTAGGCTTAGAAATATTCCTGACCTCTATCTCCTTATCCACTCTGTAATACTGTACGGTCTTGCTAGTTACCTGTACTTGCTGTAGTCCTCTTCTCCTTTCCTCAATCTCCTCCTACAGACTTTTAGTCCTTGTTGTTATACACATATTCTAGCACTCCTCTATTACCTAGCACTGCTAAGACGTTAGCTGTATTTAGCTATTTCATTGATTGTTTCTGTCACTATTCCTCACTTGCTCCAACCCGCTCTGTTCGCCCTGCGGGCTCACTCCACTTCCCTACCCTACCCCCAAATCCCACCCCCCAGTGCACTTAACCTTATACTTTCCAAGCCACACCTCCATCCTCTATTATCCAATAGCTCTCACTATCTCTTTAACTTACCTATCCAATCACCTGTTACCTCCATCTACCTCACTCTTTTTCCCTTCAACAACTCCACCCTTTTACCTCCTCTCTTTTCTATCTTATACCTCCCAGCTTTTATCCCCCCTTTGTCCCAACCATGCCTATTGTAGGCAGGCCTTGCCTCTCTTATAGCCTTCTCACTCTTTCTATTCTTACTCCCCTATTTGTATCCCACTACCTCACCTACTATGAACATCTTTGCCTTGCAAGATTTCATCCCACCTTAAAACAAACAACTTTATTTAATCCTCCAACCTTACAAACCCACTTAGACATAACATCCTCATCTTTCAACCTTCATCCACAATTTCATAGAATGACCCATATTAAGTATTCACACACTAGAAAACAAATCCCTATCTTCTTTAAACTCTTGAAACACCATTATAGCCCTCTACAACCCCTATTACTACAAGGAGAAATTCATCCCAATCCTGGCCCAAACAATACTATCTCTGCTCCTCATTCTGACCAACTCATTACGTGTCATATCTTCACTAGTGCCAATAACTCCCTCCTCATAGGCCACCTTAATATACATAGCTTAAATAATAAAATAACCCTACTACATGCCCTGCTGCACATTCACTCTTTTGATATCCTATGTCTCACAGAAACGTGCCTCAAACCAGTAACTAAGGACAATGATATAACATCCTGAGATCTGACCATCTAAATAAATAGGGTGGTGGGGTAGCAATACTATATAAATCTCAATTACAGGCTACACCACTAAATATTCAACCTCCCTCTTCCAGTAACACTGAAATCATAATCTCTAACCTACAGCTAAATGCTAACAAATCATTACATATAATTTGGTCCTACATCCCACCAAGAAGCAACATTAATACTCTTGAAAATGTCCTCAACTGACTCTCCATATCCCTCCCACAAGAAACCGTACTCCTTGGAGATTTTAACATTGACTGGAACTGTTGCAGCTCAGCACAACTAACCACTCACATAAACCTGTATGGCTTCAATCAAACCATTACCTCCCCCACCAGAATCCACAAACCAAGCAACAAGCAAGTCATCTTAGACTGGATACTAGTTAACAGTAACCCCATCTCCTATAAAACAGGCATACTGCCTGATGATATCAGTGACCATTCTCTTACCTTTATTACCAGACAAAAAACTAGTATACCTAACCAAACAATCTACAGAACTATCCGTAATAAAAAAACCTCAACCCAGCAAACTTCCAAGCCGAATTTAAAGCCTGTAATTGGTCACCTCGTAAATACCTATCGCTTGACAAAGCTATCTCTTATTTTAACAATAAATTTCTACAAATCCTAGAACACCATGCCCCCTCTAGGACTGTCAGAACTAAAAACAAACCCACACCTTGGCTCACTAAGGAGACAAGGCAAAAAATACTTCAAAGAAATAGAATCTGGTCTAAATGGAGAAATACTAAAAACCCATCTGATCATGAAAGCTTTAGACAGCTGAGAAATGCCACAAAAAATCAATACTCCAAGACAAAAATAACTACTATCATAAACTCCAGCAAGCCCAACATAAAAGCCCACAAAAATTCTGGTCAGGTATAAACAGCCTACTCCACCCAGGGCACTCCAAAACTCCTACTCCAGCTAGCTTTACTCAGAAATCTCCCAGCCAAATTGCTAACTCCTTTAATAGATTCTTTGTGGACACAGTCCAATCTCTAGTAAGTACTTTATCTCCAGCCAGCATCTCAAATACTTTCTCTCAAACCAACATACCTCATGTCTTACAACTACAACCTGTACCTACCTCTCTCATCCATTTCCAGCTTCATAAACTAAATCCATGTACCCCCTCTGCTGACCTCCTTGCAGATGAATTTCTGCAAATAGCAGCTAGAGTACTTGCCTACCCTATCTCCATCTTAATTAACATAACTATCACAGAAGGCTATATACCAATTCTCTGGAAGGTTTCACATATTATCCCTCTACATAAGGGAGGTAACTCAACTGAACTCACTAACGTCCGTCCTATAGCTCTACTTTCTCCTTTGGCTAAAATCATGGAGAAATGCATTCACCAGCAACTTCTTGATCATCTTCTCCAAAATAATATTTTAGCTGACTGCCAGCACGGTGTTAGGCCTTTTCATAGTACTACAACTTCACTCCTATCCTTCTCTGACTCTATTAATAAAAATCGAAACAACAACTTGCTCTCCTCTGCTCACTTTCTAGACCTCGCCAAAGCCTTTGACATGGTAAATCATCATTTAATGTTAGATACACTTACTTCACTTTCAATTCACACTCAGGCTGTCAAATGGTTTAAATCCTATCTAGGAAATAGACAACAAGCAGTCCTCTGGGACAACAACCTATCTACTCTACTCCCTTTCTCCCTTGGAGTCCCACAAGGCTCTATTCTGGGGCCCCTCCTCTTTTGTATTTTTATCAATGACCTAAAAACATCCCTACCCCAAACCACCTGTATTCAATATGCGACAACTCAACATTAATCTGCTGAACTCCAGTCTAACACGCAAAAAAGGTTTACCTTAGTTGAAAACTGGTTCTCCAAATGCTGTCTCCTCCTTATCCCCCCAAAAAACAAACTTTTACTATTCACCCCTACCCAGAAGTCTCCCTCCATAGATTTCACAGTTATATCAAACAACGGCACTGTAATAGCACCTGACACAACTACCAAAATATTAGGTGTAACTATTGACCATAATCTCAACTTTGACACTCACATTAACCTTACCATCAAATCAGTAAATAGAAAACTTGGTACCCTCTATAGGCTAAAATCCTTCCTTACACCTACAGCTAGGACTACTATTGCCCAAACATACCTACTATCCACCCTTCTCTACGCCTCCCCAATTTATACTAATCTATCCAAATACAATCTAAATAAGCTGGCCACATCTTACAATAACATTGCTAGATTTGCCACCGAATCCCCTTTCCATACTCACCACTGTCAAAACCTAAAACAACTAGGATGGCTGGAACTCCAAAACCAGATGCTTTTTCAACAATTAACTATCACCCATAAAATCTTGTGGCATCCTACAAATATTCCCATTCTCTCTAACCTGATCAACCCATATAAAAATCTGAGTACTCTACGCTCAGCAAATAAGCTACTAGTTGCAACTCTTAAATCCAACAACAAATCTGGCAATTGTCTGTTTACTAACTCTATTGGAAATTATTGGAATAAGCTTCCTAGTAAACTAACGTCCCTCACATCTACTCCACTTTTCAAAAAGCAATTAAAAACCTTCCTTAACTCACAATGGCTATGCCTATGTACTAATCCCAGCTGAATCTCACTTATCTCTATTAACTTTTTTTTTCTAATTTTATTATTTTTCTGTATTAAACTTCTGTGCTTAAACTGTTTGAATATAGTCCTGTATTGATCTTTGTAAATAGTTAGCTCTTTGTTCTTTGCCTACTATGTTTAATTTTTTTCTCATGTAATTTAAACATAGGCCTATCGATAAGGGTGTTTTTTTTTTTGCTTAATAACCTTTTTGTATAACCACTTTTGACACCATCCTCTGATGTCTTATATTCTTATGTACATTATTTACTGTATACCTAATGTGGAGCTTATGTACATTATTTACTATATACCTAATGTGGAGCTTATGTACATTATTTACTATATACCTAATGTGGAGCTTATGTACATTATTTACTATATACCTAATGTGGAGCTTATGTACATTATTTACTATATACCTAATGTGGAGCTTATGTACATTATTTACTATATACCTAATGTGGAGCTTATGTACATTATTTACTATATACCTAATGTGGAGCTTATATACATTATTTACTATATACCTAATGTGGAGCTTATGTACATTATTTACTATATACCTAATGTGGAGCTTATGTACATTACTTGCTGTATAACTAATGTGGAGCTTTTCTCCCCGGGCCTCTACTGAAAAAGGACATATATCCAGTTAGACTAGCCCAGTCAACAAATGTAAAATAAAATAAAATAAAAATAAATAAAATTTAACCATAGTACACAGAATATATGAGAAATTAAAGAAAAGGGAGAAAAGAAGCCCCCTGTCATATTTCTGCATTGATAAATGCATGCTGAAAATACTCTGGCGTCACTAGTATGTACTATAGCCAGAGTTTTTAATTTTGCAATGAGTGGCATGTGTTTTTGGCTTTTAACATTTGTTTGCATTTAATGTACATTACTTTTAATCATGTATATTATATGTGGGGGGACTGACCCTGGGATTCTTTAATGCTTACACTAAGTGTACACCGTTCTGAATGAACAGACAACACAAGCATGAGTCACATCCTCTTCCTCCTAACTTTAGTTTTCTTCCTGATTTTCTTGCAGCTTTAAATATCAGCAGAGATTCATAAAAGTTACCACAAAGTATAGACTACATGTACATTTAGTGTAATCTTTCTAAGTGACTAGAAAGTACAAAACATTGTGGTAGGGATGTTATTGAATATATATCATGCGCACTTAATGTAGGTGTTAATGAATCTGGCTCTATATCTTTTTAATCAAAATTATTTTAAATTAAATCAAGTGTTTTAACTACATGAAGCATCTTTGATATAAGCCCTTAAAAATTAACCCATTTTAAATGACCAGATGTTGATAGCCATGAAAATATGGCTCCATTTGTACAATGAGACTATCATTGTTATTACATAAGAAAAGTAGTACCAAATCCTTAAAGACAGAATTTGCTTTGACCTATTCTCAAAACAAATGATTCTCAGCAGAAAGTGTTGCTGGTCCTTGGTATAATACAAATACAAATGCATATCTGCATCTTTATCCTGCTTCCAATAGCTTCATTAAAAAGAGATGTGAGCTTAAGTAATCATGCAGATGACACTCATGAAAACATGGACTTATACACACACACACACACACACACACACACACACACACACATATATATATATATATATATATATATATATATATATATATATATGTATAAACAGATGTCTCTTTCATAGAGACCAACACTTAGTAACCTGTACAGAGAGAGAAGTACTTTCAGTGACCCCTTACTGTTTTGTGCTTCTTTAGTCTATCCACTTTAGCTTTATGTTTCAATGCAGCCCATTGTTTTCATAATAATATAATTTATATTATATTATATTTTATATAATGCCCATCTCTCCTGAAATACATCCTCTTAACAATAGAATAGCTTAAAAAAATCTGAATTCATTCAACACAACTCCTCAGTTCATGGTTTATCAACAGCTGCTCTGCACAATCCAGAGAAAGAAATGCACTTAGTCAAGTAAGAAAAACTGAAGTATTTCCCTCCCTGGGGATGACACAGACTTTGGAAATAGAATTGCTCATTATAGATAGTATAGAGGGAGAGTGGTGGTATTGTCTCCTCAGACCGTCAGGAAAAAAAAAAACATTAATTAATAGGGTTTGTAGAAGGCATGACTACTTTTCATGTAATGTGAGTGGTACTAGAAACTGTGCTCACCAAATCATGAGTGTGGGCAACAGTGTGACACACAGTCAGGTTTCTGGCTTATAACGTAAGGGTAAGGAGTTCAAATCTAACATCCAGTCACTTTCTCTTTGGAGTCTGCATTTTCTCCCCATGTCTGTATATGTTTTGTAATCTTATTCTAGCTTCCAATAACTGCTCAAATCATGCTAGTTGCTTTGTTATTCTGTTTGCCCATAACTCCTGTATTTAATACCACACTTCTTATCGTTTTATTCTTTCTTAACTCCAATTGTAAACTTTTATGCTTGTTTTTCTTTATGTTCTGCCTCTAGCTTTCTTCTCTGTAGGATCTTCCAATAGTAACACATTACCTTGTCTCCCAAAAGAACACAGAAATGAAAACTTTACATTTTTATTCATATAGCCACCTATGTCCCATTAGTATGCCCATCTGCTTTAAAGTACTGCTTCCTTATATAATCAGAATTAGCAGGCCTTCTCTCCTCTGCTCCATGTTCCATATACACATATACTTGGCTGATGAAAAATTGAATGGCTCCACTATCATCCCCACCCTGGATTGCACTTGTATCAGATGATATTATTGATGCAGGTTTCACATGATATGTTTAAATTACATATTTCTGAAACACTACATATGGTTGGATATTCCAAACTCATATAGTACAAACATGGGTATATGAATGAATGCCTTAAAGACATTATGCATGTTACAAAATGCAGATCAATTCAGTGCCAATAAGCACAAGGAATACTGCAGTAATTTGTCCACTACGCATCACTAAAATAATAGCCATTGAAAAATCATTTTTGTAGTCTGAATATTTTCCCTAGTCCTGAAAACCTTTCAAGAAAGGAAACACAGCAGGGAAAGGTACAAGTGGAGTTTACCCAAACTCTGTTTACATTATGTTTCACTAATTTTGTAATGCCAACTTTGTACATTATTTCAGTGCTATATGCTTGCCTTCTCTTCTTGCAATATACATAAAAAGGAGCTTATCTCTGGGTTTCTATTAAAACAGAAACCTCCCAGCCTGGATTTATCAAGGAAAAACATAGTAAATAAGTATACCGTATTCTGCTGACAGCAGATTTGAGTACAAAAATATTGTGAAAAAGGTGAACAAACTCCAGCAGATCCTAATAATACTGGAATGGTTTGAGCACTGGTTTGGTAACTGAAATACTGTATAACACATAATTTACTGCACTGGGAATATACAGGCCACAGAAAGAATGTTGGTTTTCAGGGGTTAAAAAGAATGTTGTAACGTAGGAACATGTAAAAGTAATCAGAAACAATGACTTCCTGCAGTATGTTGGCTAATACAGTAAAAAGTACAGTAATGCTTTGAAGATGTTAATGCATTGTTAGTGGTTTTCAATGAAGTGAAGAATGAGGTCATACTGAATCTGTTCAGAACTCTCTTAACACCTAATCCTCACCATTGGATTCCATCTGGAATCTTCATTCACAGGACAAAGCACAAGTCACTGCAGAGATGGATGTTGCAAAGGTGATTCAGAGCCAGCAAGGCAATGACAGCCAAAAGCGTGTGTGTGTGTGTGTGTGGGGGGGGGGGGGGGGACAGGATAAACAAAAGTCATTTATTTTGTTTCAAATAAGTAACGTACTTATCTATTTATTAATGATATATATCTCTATAAAACTATATGTTTGTTACTGCAATATATGTGGGATAAAATTTTACTTGTTTTAACTGGCAAACTGCAGTTAATTGTTCTGAGCAATGTGGAAACGTATATTAAAAAAAAAAAAAAACAGGGCAAACCATTCAAAAACAAATGCACCCACAACAATTGATAAATGATGCTCTCTGAAAGAAGCAAAATAACTGAATTCAAAGAAACTGGAACGTGCTTACTTTAGAAAAAGCCTGCAGTAGATCTGTAATATCGAAATTAAAATTCTTTGAAATTCATATACAGTGTTTTTTCATTAGAAAGTGACCAACTCTTATCTTGCCTAAGAAATATTTTGAGAAAATGACATATAATCTCACCAGTTAAAACTGTACCCTTTTCTCTCTTTGTGTTAGGTTTAGCAAGAATATCACAAGTATCCCCAGAATCTTGATCTTTCTGCATGTGTGAAATACTGGTGCTCATGATGGAAATTGCATTTCATTGCATTTACTTAGGAAAAGGAGACAATATGTTTATCAAGTCTATCTTCTTACATGCATTTAACATGATGCCTTCTCCTCATCTCTTTGCTTACTCCTTACCCCATTTATCACTTGTCCCATGCCTTCTTGAATATCATAATGGTCCACATCATGGATCCACACTCTTCTCTGTAAAAAAAAAAAGTACTTTCATAGATAGCGGGAGTAGGTAGCTCTTGAAATCTGCTGCCTATTTTGTCTTCTTCTCTTCTTCCTTTACACAATAAGTCCTTCACATTTCCATGCTGTGGTCTTATGCACCAATATCATGTTCCTCTCTTTCTCATCTCAGGTGGGAAGCACTTTTGCTTCTCTAGCCTCTGTCACATCCCTTCTCTTCTAGCGCATGGGTCATTATGGTACCTTTCCATGGGAATGCATTCCAGCTGTTTGATGTCTTTTTCCATACATGACTTCCAGAACTGCATGCAGTACTCAAAGTGTAGTTTGACCAAGACATTGTACGGGGGAAGCATTAACTCTTTGCTTCTGGAATTTGTTCTCCTAATGATACACTGCAATATTCTGTTTGCTGCATCTGCCCTTACCCTCTCACTATACTCCCAGAGGTCTGTTTCAGGTGTGATCAACACACCTGGGTCCCTTTTCTTTTCAGTTGCCAGCAGTTTTACTTCCTCTAACTAATAGTTCACAGTAGAGTTTTTGTGGACTAAATGTAGTATATTTGTTCACTCATCTTCAACTGCCACATTTCTGCCCACTTGGTCAGGCTTTCCAAATCCTTCTTTAGACTCTTAACCCATTCTCAACTGCTATACCTATCTGTAAGTCATCAGAAAAGAGGTTGCTCCTGTTCCCTGTTCTCTGAGATAAGTCTGATACAAACACATTGAAGAGTACTGGACCCAGAACAGACCCCTGTAATAATGCACTAGCCACTTTTCTAATTACTGATATTATCCCTCTCATCATAACTTTTTACGTCCTACCATTTAGCCATGTAGCTACTAATTTTCTCAGCCTTGGTCTTACACCTTCAGTTTTTCTATAAGCCTCCAAGTGAAAGGCCTTGCTAATGTCCAGGTAGACTACTTTTACTGGTAATTGTCTGTCAAGTCCAGCTGCAATCCAGTCCAAAAACTGGATCAGGATTAGATGAGAGCTTCTTCAGGCCATAAGCCCATGTAGCATGTTAGACTGGTGATGTGTTATCCTGGAGAAATGCTATGACCTTTCCAATCAGGATTCTCACAGTGACTTTTCCTGCCACTGCTGTTAAGCTAAAAGGCCTGTAGTTTCCCAGATTTTTTCTTCTAGTCTCCATATAAGGGCACTATACCTGTTTTATTTTCCTCTGGTACTTCTACATTAACAAGTGATCTATGAAAGCTCTTCACCAGGAGGTATGCCAACTAACTTACCAGACTTCTGAGGACACTAAAAGCCAGCATATCTGTTTTTTTGGGGTATTTTTTTTGTAGTTTACCTTCCCTAATGGTAGGCAAATTCCCCTGATCCTCCTTGTTCAATGTTATTGTGTTTGTCTATTTTTGTCCCTATTCTGCACTCCTTCAACATGGCAGCTTCCAATTGCTTTGCTTTGTGAAGACTGATGTAAAATATTTATTCAGTACTTCTACTTTTCTGAGTCTTCCATGATCTTCTGTGATTTCACTCCTATCTCTGCTCAGCTGACCCTTTCTTCCTTCTCTTTAGTTTACTGTACACCTACAAAGCATTTGCTTCCTTTCTTGATCCCTTCGTCTAACTTTCATTCAGTTTTAGCTTTTGTTGCAGCCATCATCTTTGTTGCCAGTTTTCCAGTTTAATATTGTTTCTCTTCTACCTCAACCCCCCCCCCTTTTCCAGCCTTTGTACACCTCCTCTTTTCATAATTGCTAACTTCACATTCCCCCATGGCACAAAAAACTCAGGAAATATTACAATTTGCTGAGGGAGGCTAGTAACCAACTCCAATTCGGTGGAAGGCAATCTGTCTCTTTTTAATTATTTGTCTGTCTGTCTACATATCTGTCTGTCTATCTCTCTATTCATTAATGATTATTATTATTTGAATTTTGATTCTATTGAGGCAGGTCCCTTTCCAAGAGAGAGCAGAGAAACAATGTCCTTTGATATCTCACAAGTAACATTAATTAATCAACACATCAGCAGCATATTTAACTTGCAGCTGGTGCCACGTTGTGAACATGAAATGGCTACTGTATATCTTGTGCAGTCTGCATAAAAAGCACAGGCAAATGCAGCATAAAGTTGTGGTGGAATGTATCATTTAACATGCATAAGAGAGAATTCCATTTTAAGTATTTATTTATTGAAGTGTGCATGCGTGCATGTATACATGCATTTATTATTTTATTTATGAATTATCCGTTGTTTGACATATAGGTCACCGAGCCAGATTTCTTTTACACTTGAGTACTGACAAAGAATAACACCAAATATTACAAAGATAATATAGATTTTTACATACATTTATATATGTGTGTGTGTGTGTGTGTGTGTGTGTGTGTGTGTGTGTGTGTGTGTGCGTGTGTGTGTGTGTCTGTCTACATGTATGTGTATACACATATAATTAGATATAACATATGCAAGCAACTGTAATGGATGTGGTTACGCAAGCATGTTAATCTGTACCTGCTGTCACAAATGTATATATTATGGATAGAGACTACAGTATCACGATCCATACCACCACTGCCAAATAATGTGCAAGGGAAGTATGGTCTTAAGAGTACATGATAAATGCTTGTTGTTGACTAAGGTTATAGGCTACTGCTGTTGTATACAAATAAGTTTTACCCTAACCAGGTTACCAACTATAGAGCAAAGTTAAAATCATCTGATCCACAAGATCTTACCCACCTAAGGCTCAATGTCTTCCAATGCTGTCTTATCAACAGTAACTAAAACTCGTACTCAACCATTTACACACACACACACACACACACACACACACACACACACACACACACACGCACACACGCACACACGCACACACACGCACACACACGGGCATACACACGCACACACACGCGCACACACACACACACACACACACACACACACACACACACACACACACACACACACACTATTTTCCAGGAGGGGGTTGATGATGTTTCTCTGGTAAAACATTTCCTTCCCTGAATTATGATAACCATTTTCACCAGTCAGAACAATCTAGCACACTAAGAATGAACACAATTACTTTTTGGGTGCCTCCTCCCTTTGTTAAATCAACCACTTGCCCTACGACAGGAAGTTACATCTTCCATTATATCCCGATCCATCTGGGTTGTCCCCAAAGCAGGATTAAAAAGAAATATATTCCAATTCACACAACCAGAGATTTTCAGTCTCTCCTGCTGAGCAATCTTGGATTTTCACCTATACCTGGACCCAAAGGAAATCAATGCTACCATCTCAGCAGTTAAGTATTCTCCCAATCAGTGGTAGTGTCTTCTTGTTGCAGGCAAATGGCATTTTCCTTACGAGTCCTAACCCTAGCAGCTGACATAGTACCTGCATCACCACACAAGGCTCTGCTATGCCCTCCCTAGTCAATACATGCCCCTACACACATGCTACTAAAATCTACTATTACTGGCTTGGCTGAGCCAAACCACATCCTCTGGTCAGTGGCCTCTGCATGTGGAAAATGACCAACTGGAGCAAACATTCCCTTCTCCAAAGATGGGTGAGTCGGTATCTGCTCTCATTTCCACCCTGACTCATCTATCTCTTCCACTGCCCAAGCTGCCAGTCATCACTCAGGTCATATCTTCCTCCCTTTGTACCACAGAACAAGTTTTTTAAGAACAAAATGAATTACTTAAATAAGTTAACTGTAAAATCACTGTATGGTAGGACTAACTTTAAACAGTCATTCTTCAAAAGGATAATGCTAACCGATGCAATCTCACCAGGTTTGCACACATATACCCTTATAAATAAATCACCAGGCATAAGCTTTTGAAACTAAATTAATAAAGCTCTTTATTTGAAATAAATAAAATTACTTTGTAAAATGAAATATACAAGCAGCTTTATACTTGAAAAATGAAATACAAAACAAATTAATTATAGTAATAGAACTTTATCCAACAGCTTATCTAGTACTAACAGATAAACATTTTACCAATTTCTCTCTTCCACTTGATTTCAAATAGTCCAAATTAATTATAGTAATAGAACTTTATCCAACAGCTTATCTTGTACTAATAGATAAACATTTTACCAAGTTCTTTCTTTCTTTTGATTTCAAATAGTCCAAATAGCAGTTGTACAGCCTTACTGTCTATGAATTCTAGATTTGAGCTTTTGTCACAGAGCTGCAGTTCATTGCACATGCTTCAAAAGCAAGTTAAACATTAAAATCAGAGCTGGATACAGCACAAGACACTCAAGGCAGCTGCCTAAGGCCAGGAGTTGCGGGGGGGGGGGGGGCTGACCAGCTAAAAATAAATAAAAATAAAAAATATTCAGAAAACTCAGTCTTGTTAAAATACCGTTGGCTGCACAAACATATTTAAGAGGCTGTAGAGACCTCAGTATGTACTACATACATTTGCCCTGTGATGCATATGGGAAGATTGATTTGATTATAGCAGTGGCTTTTATGGAGCAAACACTCAGTAGATATGCAGCAGCACAATGTATGACCATATTAAATATTTAGGAAGCATGTGGGAAGATTTGATTAATATCAGCCGTTCTTTTCCTCTAGCAGGGGATGTCTACCAGGATATGTTGCAGCATTTAGATCGGTGGGAAGACAGGTGTTAGAGGTGTGTGTGTGGGTGTGTTGTTTTATGGTTGATAGTAAGTGTCAGTGGTGCAACAGGCAGCAGACTTGTGTTTTGCGCAGAAGGCAGTGGGTTCTATTTCCATAATAGGTAGATCAATTGCTGATACTGCAATGTAGTATAAAGGGAATGCTGCACTCCAGTGTGTTATCCTTCAGCTGAGATGTTAAGCTGAGGTCTCTTCTGCTTGAGTTAATGGTAGCACAGGTAGATGTACTAGATCCCACAACACCTTTCAGAAATAGTAAGGGACCTTTATTAATACAACATAAAACTTTTTTTATATATTTATAAAATATACTTATTTACAGGTACACCTCTACAAATTTCTATATGTTATCTTTATCCTTCCATAATTTGACTCCACTCCTTCTTTCACAATGATAATCTAATTTTTCACAATATAGCAGCCAAAATCCATTTCCCATTAAATACAATTTCATTTAATCTTTTTTTTCCCAAATAATCCATATTACATAAAATACATTCTTATCTACTCTTCTCACATAATTTTTCTTCTTGTTTTTATAATATCTATATATAATCATACTCATATCTATATTGTTCGTTTCACTAACATTCTCAAAAACATTTTCTTCACAAACATTATCCAGAGTATAACAACTCTTTTACATTAAAAAGAAAACATACTCTGTTGTCTCTTCCTCTCCACAAAATAGATGCACTCTTTCAACTTTCTTTTTATAATGCATATTTCCCTTTCTCGGTAATGTATTTATTACTAGTTTCCATAGGAATCTCTGATACTGTACAATCTTAGTATACCAGTTTTTCCATACTTTAATGCCTTTTATCAGTTCTTCTGGTAAATTTTCCCATGGATTTACATAATAATATTATTTCATTACATTATTGTACCACACCCCTTTATTATACTCTATATCATCAGTTTTCATTTTCCATAATAGTATTTTTGTTGGTAATGTTTATGTTTTTTATTTATATAATCCTTATCACTTTTTCTTATTTTCATCTCCCAACATTTTTGTCCTTATATTTTAATATTTTCACTATTAATTTCTCATTGTCTACATCTTCCTACTTTAAACAGTCTATACAAGTTTAAAGAAACAGAATAAACAACTGGATTCAGTATTTCCCTTTTCATCTTCACTCATACACAGCACACCTCTTCATCTGGCTTAATATTGAACCTCAAATGAAAGAAAACCCTAATTGCACAATTTATTTTTCATATTTTCTGGGATCATATAAACATTTGATATGTACGCTATTTTTGATGTAAAACATAATTCACCAGATAAACCCTTTTCTTGAATGCTAATCTATATGTCCCCCATATAAGATATATTGCTTTCCTTTCTTTTATCAAATCCTACCATTTCCTCATAACCATACCATTTTCCCAAATGTTATCCTTAAGAAGGATACTTCATTCATTGAAAATTACACCCCTCTGATTTTCACAGCATCACTTTATCTTTATTCAAGGTCATTTCCATTTCCTTTACACATCCATCAAGACAAGACAACACTTCCCTCATCCATATTGTATTAGTAACCACCACTATATCATCTGCGTATGTCAGTACTACAGGTATCACCACTTCCTTTTTCATCACATATCTAACATCTTTCATTGTATAAGCTACTTCACTCAGTATCACATTCATTACTAATCCAAACAATATCCCACTCATGGGACATCCTTTTCTTTTACCACAATTCATACATATTTCTTTACTCAGCTACCCATTCACTAACACTCTCACTCTATTATTTTAATATGCTGACATAACAATCTCTTAATTCTATTACCTGTTCCATACTTTCCTATAGCATCTCACAAAGTATCATGTCCTACTGTATCACGTGCCTTACTAATATCTCCTACCATAAGTTTCACATCTTCCCTTTTACTTATAATATCATATACAAATCTGCAAACCACTAATAATAATTCCTATCCTCCCTTTTCTTTTATACAGTATATACTTTCTTCTATAATGTCTTTCATCCTTCCTTCCATTCTTCTCCGTACTATTCTCATAAAAATGTATAATCTGTATTATTTAATGTGACAGGTCTCCAATGTTTTATTTTATATTGTTTTCATCTTTCTTCCATATAAAACAAAATATCTCATTGTATAACTCTTTATAAACAATCCCTTCTTTCAACCATTCCTTCAAATCATCAAAAAATATTATCTTTGCTAATCACTAAATGTCTTGCACATTTTTATACCCTATACCATCTGGACCTAATACTGAATTAATATTTGCTTTTCTAAGTACTTCATGCAATTTATTAATATTAATTTATTTTTCAAATTCTCCCTTAACTCATTCTTGATTTTTTCCCATTCTCTATTTTCTTTATTTTTACTCTTTTACATACTTTCTACATGTTGTACTACAATAGTCATAATTTGCTCTTGTGTTGTTTTTACATCTCCTTTTACATTTTTCACTTTCCTCGCTGTACTATTTTAACCAAATATGCAGACACATCCTCCCTTCTCCTTTGTAAATAACATCTCTACTTAAACAATAATGTCTTAATTTTTTTCTTTTATATATTTTCTTTTCAATACCATAATACTTTCTTCTATTCATCTCTAAATTCTCCAGTACATTTATATGTATTTCTATGCATATTTCCCTATTCCACTTTCTCTTCCTTTCTTACATTATTCTGCCATTGAAAAAATAACTTTTTATCCTTCTTTTTAAATTCAATCAACCATTCAGACCAATTCTTATAAAGGTCCTTCATGGTTAAATGATCCCCCCATAACTGCAATGCTTCCCACTCTCCAAATGCATCCCATAATTTCTCATTTATTGTTTTTGTTGCATTTCCTGTTGTAATATACTGCTTTTCTTCCATCACCTCCATCCATATTGCTAAATGATCCAAAAAATGTATCTCAAGTGCATCACCATCTGCTATACCCAAACATCCTGACAGTACAAAATAAGCATTTTCAGATCCAATCACCCCTCTTCTATCACTCCATTGATTTTTATTCTACACAGCTAACTTACATTTTATTACTTCTTGTATTTTTCCACATATTTTCCTGTTTACATTTCCCCCTGAAATCACAGGTAAAGTCTCCAGCAATAATAATTTTCATGTTAACCAGCACATAATCTAATAGTTGATGAAACATGTTATCTCTTTCCTTGCCATTTGTTTATAATGTTATAATTCTATAAGCATATTCTCTCTACCTCACATCTATAACAATTAACTTTCCCATCCTTGCCAATGTTACATCTGATATTTTATTGTTTTTTACACAATACAGCCACTCCAAAACAACACATCCAGCCTACCAGTTTTCTGTTTGTAATCTTTTTAAACTTGTAATGATTTTTACATCCTCTATAAGAATAATATCTAAATCACATTTAGCAAAACATTCCAGTAATGCTATCCTTCCTATAATATTAATAATACTATTAACATTTACAGAAAATACTCTAAAATTATTATTTTTCCTTTTTTTTAATTTTAAGGAAACAATTTTCTGTTTTTCTTTCATTTTCTTTTTCCTTTTTATTCTTTCTCAAACTGAATATTTTTCTGACTGAAACACATCTAAAACTACTCTATAACTACCCCTTACCTTTCTTTTTAATCTCCTTTTTCTCACTCTTACCCTAACACCTATTGAATTTCTTTCCCTAAATCCTTTACACTCCCTGCACAAACATCTGGGTTATCACTTTCAATTTCTTCTTCATTTTCAACACTCTCAGAACAGTTGCTATAATACTCCTGAAATATAACATTTTCATTTAAGACATCTTTTATTACTTCATCTTTAACATATTTTCTCAGTTTTCCACTACTTCCTCTTTACTTTCACACATTACAATACGTTTCCATCATTCTGCTCAACATTATACTGCTTATTCTTTTTACAATAAAAAAAACCCCACAAAATGTCCTAAACTTTTACATATTCTATATGCCGTTTTACATTTGTTAATCATATGACCTTTTCCCCACATTGATTTCATGCTATTTTTGTATACTCATTTATTAAATGATTGAAATCCCCACAAAAAATATGTTTTCTGCTGTCCCATAAATCCTGCCCCATAAATCCAATTGTTCCTCTATTACCATTTACATATATAGCATATGGTTAATGCTTTATCACATCTTTTTAATATTTAAAAATAACATCCACTTCCCAACCCACCCTATTCCAAATACCCCTCTCATCGTAAACTTCCACAATATCAGAAACTGGATAACACATAAATGGAAAATAATTTTAATATCTTTTAACTTGATTTCATCAGTATGAAATAGAACAATTTTTTAAATTGAGTCATTCGCCTAGAAAATATAAACTCATTCTACAGGTAACAGTCCTTCTTTTTTCACAATTAAAGAAAAAAAATTTCTTTGTTTATTTAATTAACATTTGATTACCAGGAAAGTCCAACTTGGAACAAAGCCAATTTTCAGTGGAGGCCCAGGGAGAAACACTCCAGATGGATGTTTTTGTAATGTGGAAGGACTCTTTCCATAAAGTCTTCTGACTCAAATGTTAAGTCACAAATTGTCTTTTTCCCCAAATTAATCACAGATCAAATGTCTTTTGCTTCAAAGTCCAAAGGTAACACTAAATTATACCCCACAAAATATCTATTATTTTGTCTTTCTTCTTTCTTATCTGAACAAAAAAATACTTTTTTTCTTTTCTTTTTAATAAAGTTTACAGTACTGTTGGCTTTTCCAACTGTATCAGCATATGATTGCATCCCACCTGTACCTTTGTCCATCCAGCTCATGACTTAGTTGCTCTCTGCCCAGCTTATTGTCTGTTCTGAAAACCTTTTCCATCATATCTGACATTGAAATCTAACACTCTTCTACAGGATCACCTTTATTCAATAACCCAACCAATTTTTTATAAGGCAAACTTCCAGTTACAACAACTTCTTCAACATCCTGAGGTTTAAAGTTAGCTAGATGCTACCTGTTTGTACTATCCATTTGCTTTCTGGCACTTTTCTGTCAAACTGACAGAACCACAATGCTGTCACCAAGTAGCAACTTTCTTCTTCCTCAATTACTGCACAGCTTCTCCTAGCTGCCTCCATACTAGGAACAGGAGCAGGAAGTACACCAGGAAAAGCCTCCCCCTTACAACAAAAAGAGTAGGGGATGGTTGTTTTGGACAGATTTCTCGTAATAGTGTAAATACCATCTTGGCTCTCCTCAGAAAAGGGGCCACTAACCTAGTCAACTAACCCAAATAATGAAGGATAAATAAAAAAATAAAATAAACTAAATAGATACATGTTGATGCAAACCTTTTGCTGTGTTAACACTTTAAATGTTTTAGAGTAGTTTGCTCTTATCTGTCTCCACATTTGTAGAACATTTCTAATTTTGCCTCATATTTCTGACCTATTCTTGAGCAAGTCTCTTAACCAAACAGTACTTTTGAGCAACTGAAAATATTGGCTAGGCTCCTCAAAGGTCTCCTGAACTGCAAGCCTAGTAATTACCTATGAACCAGAGTACAAGTGGTGTAAAGAAAGGAAGATTGCAGGAATCAGGAGCATCATCATTTGAGCCATGTTCTTTGGATGTGATCCTTGGCTTCATTGTTCTATTCTGTGATAATTATAAAGCTAAAGAAGAAAATAGTATGTACACTGTTAGATTTGAATGGTGTTTATGGTAACTGGGGAGAGACAGACAACTAATGGGATACTGGTATAGCTGGCAGGGGTCTGAATCATTACCAGGTGTGGGGCCTCATTTGTCCACAATCTGGCTCTGTTGACTCATGAGGTGTATGCTGCAACAATACAACATTCTCATTCAAGCAGGTCAGACCTATAATGAGTGATGTCAGATAGTATAAGCTATTCTTGATGACAGAGGAGACATAGGGAGGTTATAAATGAGATGTAGGTATAATGCATGCATGTAAGTCTCCCGCCAGAAATAGTATTCTGTATGCAGTAATATTTCTGATTTTTTTTGTATGACCTGTGGGTTGTTAAACATAAACAGCTGCAGCATTCATATTGTTTTGTTTTACTCATTGCACTAAAGAATGAATGAATTCATCAATAAGCCTAGATTGTGTAATATAGTCTTATATTTTTGTCTTTCAGCTTTTCCTGGTTAGGGGTCACCACAGCGGAACTCCGGTCCGCTAATGATTGGCAGTAGAGTTTTACGTACTGGCTTGCCGGGCCTAACGCACAACCTTCAATGAAGGAATTCCCATTCAAGCATGTCGCTACACAGAAGACGCTCTAACTGAGAATCGAATGGGCAACGTCTAACTGTGAGGCGACAACGCTACCGCAGCACCACCAGGGTTACGTAATATAGTCTTATATAATGTTGCATATTAGTTATCTTAACATATACTGCATTTTAGTAACATTTTTGTAGTACCTTCTTTACAGCCTCCAGCAACTGCAAAGGGGTTGACATTTGCCAGGTCATATGGCATTATTGGAGTGATGATCAGAACCATCAGATCATCTGCATCCATTATGTAGTCATTGTTGCATATTACTTTGATACAGTCTTCTGTACAAGACTGGACTGTAAAGGATTTCAGTATTTAGTTAAAAACTGTTACTGTGGCAGTTAGCACAGAAGGCTAAAGCTCAGACTTGTTAATGAACTGCTTCCTGTGGCAAGTGTGCAGGGTTTGAATCTTTCCACTTTCATTTACCTACTGTGTGATATTAAGCAAGTCCCTTAACAAGATAGTACTTTGGAGCAACTGGGAATTTTGGCTAGGCTCCATAATGGTCTCCAGGACTGCATACTTAGTAACTATGAACCTGTTGTCATTGTTTGATAGCCAGTCCCTATTGCAGAGCTGATTTAGTTCAAGAAATGTTATGGCAGTATCACCAGCCCACCAAATTTTTAATGTGACATAGACAGAAGGGAGAAGACACTGCATTTGTAGATGGCTCACAGAAATGCAAAACTGTTTGCCAGAAGTAACCTCTGCATTAGTAATAGTTTTCTTTAATATGGAATTATTCAAATGTCTTATTTATGTGGAGACTTGGCATATGTTATCAGGTGAGTAATGTTTCTTATGCTTTCACAAATGCCTTATTCAAATGGCTGGATCATATGGCATGATGTTAGTGATGTTTATGCAGTTTCATGCAGTTCATCCAAATAAAGTACATGTGCTATATTTTTTATAACAGTAACAGGTCTACACAGTTAACAAAGAGGCTATAACTGCTGGTGGAGTTGGGGGGGGGGGTCTCTGTGGATGAAAGTACCGTATCTTCTTATCATCTGATCACTTTTAAACGGTCTTTAATCTGGCTTTGCAAGACTTGTGTGTGTGTGTGTGTGTGTGTGTGTGTGTGTGTGTGTGTGTGTGTGTGTGTGTGTGTGTGTGTGTGTGAATTAAGTTGCTCAGGCTACTTTATGTTTGTGTGAAACAATTTTGAAATATGTAATGCTAGTCATTCTTATTGTTATTAACTTTTGACAAAGACATCTGAGAAGGATGTGGTCAAGAACATAACAAAAATTGCTGTGTTTGGGGGATGACTGTGGATAAAAATGACTAACTTTATTGAGCTGATAACCTTAAAAAGTTATTAGTCTGTTTTTACAGGACTAGTGTGCATTTGTTTAAAGCAAATCGGAATACTTTACTGTGACCATTTTTATCACAATCAGGTATATAATGTGTACACAGTTAATAAAGTGGTCATAACTGAGCTGAGTATGGATATTGGTGGATAATGACAGCAGTTTGAGTGGCCTTTTATGCTTTAAAAGTTCTGAAATAGGTACGTGTGTCATTATTGGTTCATACATTTTTTCACTACTTCTTTCAGCTTTTTCCCGGTTAGGGGTCGTCACAGCTGATCAGCTGTCCGCTCATGATTGGCAGTGGAGTTTTACAGTGTCAAGTTGCCAGCCCGGTGCCCAACCTTTCACAGAAGGCACACACACGCACAACTAGGGCCAATTTAGGGTGTCCAATCCACCTACTGCATGTCTTTGGGATGTGGGAGGAAACTGGAGCACCCGGAGGAAACCCACGCGACCACAGGGAGGACATGCAGACTCCACACAGAAGGCACCCCAGCTGAGAATCGAACCGGAGAACCTCTTTCTGTGAGGCAGCAATGCTAACCGCTGCACCACCATGGCCGCCCACATTTTTTCACTACTTACTGGAGAAAAATGTTCAAAACTACAAATTTAAAATGCACTCTAGTAAGTGTTGCTGTGCTAAACAAGAAATATAATTTAAAACAATCAAGGAGGTAAATTAAAGAACACATGCATTTATTCATAGTCCTAAAAATGTGTGCAGGAGGCCCATGGTTTGAAAACAAGGCAGGACCAAAGGAACACTTAATCCATCACTCACCAAATGCATTTTCAATTGAATGTGAGTTTCAAGGGACAATCAGTTACTGTTGCTCATGCTAGGTCACTTTTCATTGTGAAGCTGTTTTGCTTTGTTTAGCAAGGGCCATCAATGTTTTTGCTATAAAATTTGAAATAAAAAATTGAAATTAATTCCATATCTCTGTAATCATTGCAAAAGTAAAGAAGAAAATAATGCAGGAGAGAATTAATGGGACAATGGAATTGCTGCAGGGGGGGGTTCCATTACACTGACTAGGGCCCCATTTGACCATGAGCCAGTTTTGATTAAATTTAATAGCTGCTGTCTTTACTTGAGTCCCTGGTTCTGTATTTCCAGCTTGGCTATATTTATGAATGTAAAGTTTCCTGTTTCCATACCCATATAACTTTGGGAGAATGCTATAGTCTAAATAAGGTAATGCATCATTCAATATGGAATAGAATTTTAAGGACCACTAAGTATTAGACACTGCAAATATTTGTACATCTGAGTAGCCAGTTTCAACAGCTATGCTGCATTTCTAGAAAAACAATTACATATTTTGCACAGTTCATTTTTTCACATTTTCAGCATTTCATATGCCATGTGGTTTACCAAAAGCAACCACAGTTTTTATGAAGAATAATCACATTTAAGTCAGCTTAATGCAAATTACCTGCATGTTTCACCAAAAGACAGTTACAGGCTTCAGTCAGCCTGTAAGAACAGGAAATGTGCAACAGAGCACAGCAAATAAAAATACATATTCATATCTTCATGTATGCACAGTCATACATAATGTAATATAAAAATATAATATAACATGTAAAATAAAAAGTTAACAGTCTTTGTTTTGTAGTTAAAAGTAATGCAAAAATATTCTAAAAGCAGGAAATAATGAAAACCAAAACAGCACATGACATAAGTTTCACAACAGGGTAAGTGATTTACAGGGATACTAGACATTAACTATATAGCCACGGTAGTAAAGTTTTTCAGTCTTGCTAAATTTAATTTATTGCACAAATACAACATGTATGATAATAGGGCAAGAAAAGTTATAATATGGCTGTACTCCATATGACAGACCATGTCCTTTTGGTATAAAGAGGGATTTATTTATTTATTTATTTATTTATTTATTTATTTATTTATTTATTTATTTATTTATTGCATTTGTTTACCGGGAAAGTCCATTGGGCCTGAAATGAGCCTATTTTCAGTGGAGGCCCTGGGAGAAAAGCTCTGCATATAATTTCATACCAAGAAAAAATGTACATAAACAATAAAGAGTATATAAGGTAGAGGTAGCACATTAAAAAAAGGTAAGAGATAACATTACATAAATGCAGTGAAGAATTGTTTAAAATCATAGTACAGGTGTAGGAATGGAAGTTTTAAATATAAGTAATATTATTAGCAGAGAGAGGAAATTAGCTTAAAGGGTAAAAGAAGGAGGCAGAAGGCTTAAAGTAAGGATAGCACAGGCTAAAGTGACAGCAGAGAAGTTGATATGATAGAAAGAAGGGGAAGATAGACTCATTATAGAGTGAGGAGGAGGAGGATCTTGGGAGGGGGTCAAGGATTGATGAAATACATGTGGTATAGAAATGGGGTATGAAATGAAAGATAGCAATTACCAAAGAAAAGATAATGGTCAGGAAGAAAAATTATTTATTTTTATTTTGTTTGCTTTTGTTTACCAGGAAAGTCTAAATGCCTACATTGCCCATTTTCAGAGGAGGTCCAGGGAGAAAAGCTACAAGAAATAGTAGAGGATATTACAAAGTTTAAACAATCTCTAAAGAAAGATGTTGAAAATAAAGGAATTCATTAAAATATTTTTTACAGGAAATATTACACAAAGCTATAAACTATGTTAAGTTCTAAGCACTGAGATTAATTCACATTACAGAACATCATTCAAGCAGGAAATTATTAATACAGATGTAACAGCATCACAAAGCAATAGAGAGTACCAAAAACGTGGGAGGTAAAGTAATGTGATATAATTCAAGCTGATATGTAATATGATAAGAGTTGAATAAAACATACATTTTTCGTGGGAGGAGTACAATAGACTCACTGCAGTAAGACATGCATGAAAGTTGTAAAAAAATGGTTTAGTAGGTAAGAAGAGAAAATCTTGAGTAGTTGTAATGTTTATACCAGAAATTTTGCAGATTCTAGTGTGATTTAGATGTAGTTTGAGATTGGTGTTAAATGAGAGGTTTTCATTTGTCTGACGGTGAAGGGAATGCTGTTCCATAGTTTAGTTATGTTTACTAAATATAAGCAGTCCCCATCTGAGTTACTAGATTTTTGTGATTCTATTAGATATTGGTCTTTTCACTGAAGGTTCCTTTTGGGGCTGTATGATTTCTTTATATTACTAATGAGTGTGATGCTTGAGGGATGTGTGGTGTTTTATGTGTCATTATGAGCTGTGTCTATGATATGAGGTGTTATAGCTTTAACCAGATCAGAACAAAAAGCATATTGGTGTTCGTCATGGCACACTGGCATGAGCTCTCCCAGCTGAATGGTCCACTGATTAATCCTAATCATCATCATCACCATCAACCCCTTTTTCCCATTTTTTCATGGGGTCAGAGTGTTGCATCAACTGTTGCTATCTCTCTCTCTTGGTTCAGTGCCACTCCTTATTCATAAGTTCATAGGTTCATAGGAGAGTACTAGGCTAATGACCTAAGACCCCTTACAAGCATAGCCATATTTAACCTGAGTTTTCCAGTTTTTAATAGCTAGATGAACGAAGTCCACAGAGGTATGAGCGTATGCTAATACTGACTGCCTCTGTCCATGAGGGACATGGGTGCCACCCCAGCAGTAAATTTACGTTTACCAATCCATTGATCTAGGTTTCACTTAAACAGGGTCATGGAAGAGCTTTGTTTTATATGAATGGGAAGCTTGTTCTAGAAAAGGGATAGTCTCCGAGAGATGTATCAATCTCTCTAGCATAATCTACTCATGTCAGAGGCTAGGTTAAGATCCCTGGAATGAGTGAC
Source organism: Protopterus annectens (assembly GCF_019279795.1). Classification (NCBI taxonomy): domain Eukaryota; kingdom Metazoa; phylum Chordata; order Ceratodontiformes; family Protopteridae; genus Protopterus; species Protopterus annectens. Next base: position 345,618,237 of record NC_056732.1, read on the forward strand.
CATCGTGTAGTTTGATTTATGAATGTGTAACATTTTCATCAGGGCGAGATCAGAGGCTGCCCTGTAGGCCAGACATAGATCAACCCTTAGTAGTCTGTAGGAGACAAAATTCAATCTTTCCACATACGACTTGTTTCTTATTTCCTGTATCTTGCTGGTGAGGAACATCTAGGGTCGCTCTAGCTGTTGCAGATGTCTGGTGGGGTACATGTAAAAGGGTGCATTATACTCAATTACTGGCCTAATGAGGGCAGAGTACAATGGAATTATTTGAGCTGGATGCCATGCCATTACTTATGAGTTGTGTCACATAGAAGGACCTGCTCACCACTGTGGACACATGGTGGTCAAAGTTCAGATTATTATCCAACCTGAGTACCCAGATCATGTACCACTGGGTCTTCTCTTAGGAGAGTACTGTCTATTTTGTAATTAGAGAGAGTATTTTCTTTCCCAAAGGGAATAATTATGCATTTTTTTGCATTTAGTTTCAATCCATGTCTCTGGTACCAATCATTTGTCTGCATTAATCCATTTTGTCATATATCAGTATCGTTTGGGGATTCAGTGATTGCTCACAATCTGCAGTCAGCTGTGAACTTGGTCAGCCAAAGGCCGTCTATGCTTGCCTTGACTTCTAAGAAATACAGGACAGGGCCTAGCACAGAACCCTGTGGTATGCCACTGGTGACACCCACTTTGACAGTATGTGTCCTGTAGGTGAGCCATTTTGCTAGCCATCTGGCGATGTAGGAGTTTATGCCCAGTTGACAGAGTTTCTCTACAATACCTGAGTGGAGATTTGTGTCAGATGCCTTGGCCAGGTCAAGGTTGGTAGTAAACTTAGTCTTTCCCTCATTCATGTTCTTGGGGTCCTTCTTGAAAAAGCCAAACAGATTTAACAGACATGATCTACCCTTAACATATCTGAACTGGGTTGGGTCCAGAGTCTGGAGATTACCTACGTCTTTGCTGATAAGGTCCTCCATGATTCTTTCCATGGCCTTACAGATGATGCTAGTCAGGCTTATGGGTCTATAATTCCTTGGATTCATAGGATGCTAGGAAGTTACTAGTATACCTCTCAACCTCTTAGAGCAAGAAATCTGGACAAAGCCATAAATAAAAGTGGGACAAAGGCCCAAAAATATGGGCAATTTTAAATACTGCTCTTACAAACTTAGAAAATTAATAGAATAGCAGGTTTTACATTAGCATGGATTTTCTGAATGGTATGAAGTCTGAAACTCAAATGTCTGTCATTATTTGTTAATGTCAATCTTTAATGATTTGTCACTGATTTGCCAGAAAACCACAATTCTTTGAAAAACGGACTAAAGATATGAGGCAAAAATTTGGACATTCTGCAAAAATCTGTAGAGTTGAGAGGTATGGTTACTAGACTAATGGCCCTAGGGCCCTTACAAGCCTTGCCAAGTTCTTACACTTTTTTCCACGATCAGCACCTATTGGCCCTGTCCAAGAAGGACACACATGGAACCCCCGGGTTGAATTTATGGTCACCCATCCAATTGTCCAGTTTGCTATTGAAGAGGGCCAATGAGGTGCTCTGTTTGACATGAAGTGGGAGTCTGTTCCAAAGGTCTGGTAACCTCTGGAAAACAAATCTGTCCCTTCAGCAGTAAAAGCCTATAGACATACCATGCAGACAAATAAATAGTTAAGTTAAAAAGCCATCCAGATTAAAGTTTGGCAGCTCTGAGTTTTAAAACACTGCTTATGGAGATATGTTCATTCATTCCAGGAGATTTGTCCACCATAAGTCTGTGCTGCCACTGTAACTCTCCATATTCCAATCATGTTTCCTATGGGCCTTCACGTGTTTTCATGTGCACTTGTCAAGCACTGCAAACAGAAAGTTGTTGCAACTTGGATAAGCTTTTGAATTATTATAAAAGGCATTATTATCATTACATGTGTTAATGTCATAATAATGCTTATGTCAACATAATAAGCCTCACAGCTTGTAAAAATACTAATATACACCTGTGGTGGTACAGTTACAACTCTTAGGTAGGTTAATCAGTTAATCATTCTTCCACATATCATCATAGTGTTCCCCACAAAAATGTGGCTACACTGATTACAATGTCCACATTTGCTCATAGGTTCATAAGTGTGTACTAGGCTAATGGCCTTGGAGCCTTTACAAGCCTAGCCATAGGATTACCCTGGCATAGTGCCACCAGACCTTAGTTCCCAGTGCCTCTGTTGAGTAGAGTCACTGAAGTTATCCCTGGGGTGAATTTTCTGTTTCCCATCCACTCATCAAGATTTCTCTTGAAGAAGGTCAGCAAGGTGCTCTGCTTGACATGTATGGGAAGTCTGTTCCATAGCATGGGCAGTCTCTGGGTTAAGAACCTGTCCCTCCAGCATGTTCTGTTAATTGTGGTAATGAGGTTGAGGTCTCTGGAGCGTGTGGTGTGGAGGGATTGGGATTTCTTTCAATGTAGCATTTCTGTCAGAGCTGGGTCAGACATGGCTTTGTAAGTCAAGCAGAGATTGCCTCTAAGTAGGCGATATGAGACAGAGAATACTTTTTTGAGTCTGTCCATATAGGACAAGTGTTTAAGGCCTAGGATCCTCTTTGTGAGGTACTTTTGTGGCCTCTCCAGTTGTTGCAGGTATCTAGTGAGGTACATGCAAAATGGGGCATTGTACTCGATGACTGGCCTAATGAGGGAATAGTAGAGCGAGACAATGACATCTTTCTTCCTGGATGCAAAACCCTTAGTAATGAGATGTGCCACATAGAAGGACTTTCTGACCAGAGTGGCAATGTGGTGATCAAAAGAGAGATTGCTGTCAACCTGTGTTCCCAGATCTCTACTATAACACCTTCTGTGTTCAGTGGACTACCATCAGTGTGGTAATTCATGGGAATGGTTTTTCCTAAAGGGGATGACGGCACATTTTTTGGAATTGAGCTTAGGGCCATGGTTCTGACACCAATTGTTGGTCTCAGTGAGGCCATTCTGTAGAATGCCAACATCACTTGGGGAGTTAATAATAGCTCTCAACTTGCAATCGTCTGCAAACTTTGTAAGCCAGAGTCCCTTTACTTTGGCCTGGACTTCAGAGAAGTAGATACCAAACAGGAGAGGACCCAGGACCAAACCCTGTTGGACTCCACTTGTGCCTAGTCAGCAATTTGACTTGGAGTCAGCTACTTTCACACTGTGGGTTCTATATGTGAGCCAGTTTGGAATCCACTTAGTGAAATAGGGGTTGATACCAAGCTTAGTGAGTTTTTCTATGATTCCTGAGTGGAGAATGGTATAAAAAGCCTTGGCCAGATCAAGGTAGGCTGTATGAACCACCTTGCCTTCATCCACAGCTCTGGTGATTGATGCAAAGAAGTTGATCAAGTTGAGCAGGCATGATTTACCCTTCACAAAACCAAACTGTGTGGGATCCAGAGTTTGGAGATTCCCTATATCCTTGTTTATTAGGTCCATGATGATGCTTTCCATAGCTTTGCATATCAGACTCATCAGGCTAATGGGGCGATAGTTCCCAGGGTCTGTAGTCGCTCCTCCTTTGTGGAGAGGGATGACTGTAGCAGTGTGCCATTCAGTAGGGACAAAGCCAGAGGTGAGGTGTGATTGAACAGGGCACACAGGTGAGGTGCCAGTTCACTCTGTAGTTCATGTAGAATACAACCAGAGGTACTGTCAGGTCCCATAGAAGCTGTATTCTTGGCCTTGGACAGTGCTGTTTTAACCTATGCAGCAGTAATACTGGGTGCCTGGCAATCTACTGATATTGTGATTGGTCCTTTGGGGGAGAGAGGTAAAGTTGGCTCTGAATCTGTCGGCCAGTATACTGGCAATATCTGTTGGCTCGGTATAGGAGGTACCATTGTGCAGTAGCTCAGAGCAAATCTGGGTATTGCCATGGAGATTCTTTACATAACTATAGAAGGCCTTGTTGTTGTCTTCTCTATCTACTACAATTCTGTTTTCATAGCTAGCTTTAGAGGATTTGATGAGGGATCTCAACTTTTTGTTGAGGCTGATAAGGGAGTTTTTCCAGTCTTGGGACTTCACCTTATTCTGCATCAGTTTCCTCCTTCTGTTGTAGAGTTTGTTTATGGCAGGGGACCACCAGATTGGCTTCCTTTTTCTGGAGGAGAGTGTCTTGGTTCTGTTAGGTATGGCGAGATCCATGCATTTGTGCACATGTTCATACAGTGCATTGGTGTATGATTCTGCAGTTATGCAACTGTTCTCCATTTGCATGTGTGCTGTGAAGTTAGCCACCTCTGTTTTTATGAGCCCAAAGTTATCTTTGGAGAAGTTTTTCATATTTGGGGGGGGGTTGCATTTCCAAGCTGATTAGTTTGTGGTCAGATCTAACCAGGGAGGAGCTGACTTGGTGTAGAACAACGGTCACCCATGTTAGTAACGACCAGGTCAAGGATGTTGCTACCTCTAGTGGGGGTAGAAGCGAGCTGGTCCAGGGCATTGGAATTAATGAACTCCAGGAAACATTGGGCAAGTGCATTGGTACATGAGTAGTTTACCCAGTTAATGGAGGGGTAGTTGAAGTCGCCTAGTAAGAGAGTGTTCGGTTGGACCCTAATATTCCCCAGGGTGCTTAGGAACATGAAGTGTGAGTCTTGGGACATGGTTGGGGACCTATAGCAGGCTATGACCTGAATCACTGTCTTACTCAATGTTAGCTGCACCTGAAGTATCTCTGATGTATTATGTTGGGCTACCAGTCTGGAGGTGTGCGCATCCTTTATGAATATGGAAACACCACTGCCTTTGGAGCTTCGGTCCAAGTTCTGGGACGAAAGGTGTGGAATGAGTTATAGCCTGGTAATCCAGGGGTGCTTTCTGCTGCCTTAAACCAGGTCTCTGTTACAACACAAATGTTGATGTTCTCCATTTTAAGGAGTGCTTCAAGCGAGTGCATTTTGAGATTTAGACTTCTAGCATTGAGCAGCATGAACCTCAGATTGCATTTGTTTGTAGCTGTTACAGTGGTAAGTTGGTCTTTGGAACACCACCTAAAAAAGGCACTATAGGGATGGCAAGAGCCTTGGCCAGTATCCGGAAGCCCAGGGGTGACAGATGCAGGCCATCTCTGACAAAAACATCGAGGTCTGTCTATCACGTCATCCCAGGCAGACAGATATTGGATCCCCTTAAAATGACACCAGAAACTTAGCCAATTGTTGAAATCAACCATTTTCTGCTTGTACTGTGGTATCATTCTGGGTTATGGTATGATGCTGCTCAGGGCTAGGGTCATACCCGCCTGGGCTACATAATCCGAGTGCTCCTCCATGTCTCTTTTCATGTAGTCCAGGGAGGTACTTTTCAGGTAATTCACACCCATATGTACAATGACAGAGTCATATTTGTATCTGTTGTTGAGGGACCTGAGTGTGTGCATTATGTGGCAGATCCTGGCACCTGACAAGCAGCTGACTATTGCTTTCTCCTTATTCAACCTAGTGAGTGAGACATCAGTGTGCCTCACTATCGAGTAACCTATGACTAGTGTGTTGGGCATGCTGTTTTGCCTTAGGGGCTTTGGTTGAGTGGCACACTGTTTAGGAGAGTTATGTGTCTCATGATTAGTGTTGTTTTGTGGTGGTCGAGTGCGTTTCTACCTTGGAGGTCTCTGCTGCTTGGGTAGATTTTTATTGAGAGTCTCCACAAAGGTGGGTGTGTAGTTTGTGTTTTTATGTGAAGGCAGTACTGGTGTGTGTTCCATGTGGTGTGGTGCAAGCATTGACCTTCTCCTTTTGACCAGCTATTCCAGTCTTGGCTGGAGAGTGCGTGGCTTCCAGTTTGGATATATAAGTGCATCTCTCGCAAGTCTGAGTGTTGGAAGGTAAGAGGAGAGGGTTGTTGGTGTACATGAGGTGGTTGCTACATTGCCTCAGGATGCCCAAGTTCACTAGGTTAATAGGAGAAAGCACAGGGAACTCACCTTTAGACGTGCCTGACAGGATGGGCATTGATAATAAGTACTGGATCTGTTTCCTTGTAGAAAGATTAGTGCTGGTAGCACTTTTGTGTGCTACAATAATTGCTACAAGAAGTCTCGTAAAATTCTTGACTAATAAGCTAGTGTAAGTGTAGGAGAGGTGTATGAAAGCTCGTACTCGTATTTTTCTTCACTTTCAATTCCCTTACACCGTTATCCCTCTTTGGCCTTTCTAAATCATTTTTAAAATTTCATCCTCTTTTATAGATAAACTCTGAGGAAAACCCAGAATATCAGCCACCCCTTGATTGAATTCAGAGATGTTCCAATTGCTTAAACTCTCAGTTAACTGGAATTCAAGCAACCAGAACTCTCAAGCAACCAGAAAAAAATCGAAGAAATACAGTACAGTATGAACAATTCAGTTTTTCATGTGTTGCACTTTGTTTTCCCCCGCAGAAACATAGCCTATGCTTTTAAAGTTTCAGAGTTTTAAAAAGGAAGATACAAATAAATTCCCTCTCTCCCCAACCTGAGAACAAGTCAAACCAAAGAAGTCAAATGGCTAAAATGTCAACATTCGCTCCATACTCACTCGGTCATTTTGCATCAGATTGGACATTCTCTCTCTGATCTCTCTCTCTCACACACGCACGCATGCATGCACACACACACACACACACACACACACACACACACACACACACACACACACACACACACACACACACACACAGTCTCTTCAGCTTTCATAACATGCATTCACTCACTCTTTCACTCTCCAGTCTCTCACACGCACTCTCTTCAGCTTTCATACATCTCTCAGATCTCTCATATGCAGTCGCTTCTGCTTTCATACATGCATTCACTCTCTCTCTCTCTCTCTCTATTCAATTCCAATCCACTCAGCATGCCACCGAAAACCATTCTGCATGCCACACTTTCTAGTGGAAATATCAGTTTAAAATATTGTTATTTCAGCCAGGCTTTTAATTACTGCATTTCAATATTAAAATCAAATCCATACAGTGTTTATGGTGTGGTATGGTATAATATATGGTGCAGTATTTGTCAGGTCTATTTTTAATAGTAACTCTCAACCAACCAGAAACTGCACTTATCCACCATCTACCAATCCCCATGGGTACTGGTTAACTGAAAGTTTACAGTATTCTGGATATTTTTTTTATATTGCCAGTACCAGGAAAATATTTCAAGACTAGGGCTGAATTCAAACATTTCCTCCTGTTCTCAATGTTACAAGTTGGACCCCCTCCAATGACATTATTCGACTCTCCACCTAACAGGACTTTAACTCTTCCTTGCCTTTCTTTCATAACATCACTCATGATGCCCTAAACCATTTTTTTCGGACATCGTCTCTCCAAGAACATTTGACTTAATTTTATTTCTCATAATCAAGGTCATCTGATACCATCCTGGCCAACCTCAAAAACTGTCCTTTTACTAAGAAGGGTTTAACTTTCGTACCTAGTTTGAAATTTGACTTAGTTGATTGTTTATGCAACATACTTATGTTGTCTTAAGACAACAGATTTGTATTCAATTTCAGGTTCCATAAGTGTTGGAGCTTATATGTTGGCTTTTTTTATGACATTTTCCTTTTATGGAATAGTACCCTGGACACATTAGATGAATTTTTTAAATATAGTAATTCAACCCCTGATTTTTTGAAATTCACACATCATTACTCTGACAATAGTATTAATTATTTATATGTGTTAATTAAGAAGTAGGAAGGGTGAGGGCTTTCAACACAAATGTATAGGAAGACAACATTTTCTACTTCATATTTGCGTTTTAGTAGCTGTCACCCTTTCTTGCAGAAAAAGAGATTAGTTAATCTGCTAAAGTGCAACAAGCCACATATTTTAAAGCAGATGTTGCACAATTAGCATTTCTAAACTTGCATTCAGTAAAGTATACTTTAATAAAATGTAGTAATGTGCTTGTCATGAAGACTCACTCTAATATAATGCAGTCAGTTATGTTTCAATGAAGTAACACTTTGGAGCAATCAGATTCAGACATTACTTATCTTTTTACAAAGAGCATGACAGACTTTTTATATCTCTCACTAGGTTTTTTTTTTCAGTTTTTCTACTTAATTTATATGATTGCTGGAATATGCTTTATACTGGCAAATTGTTTCTAATTGCTATACTTATTTAGCCTTTGCTGGCTAGATTATTTTGTTGTCTATCCAATAAAGACAAAGGCTACCTAACAAGAGCTGTCTTTATTGACCTCACAAAAGCCTTTGATCTAATTGATCATAACTTATTATTTGACAAATTAGCTGAAATAGGCATTAGTGATGACACAAAACCTTGGTTTATAGATTTCCTTCCCAACAGATTTTTCCAGGTGAAAGGAAACACCATCTCTGAAAGAGCTCCTCTTATGAAACGAGTCCCCCAGGGTTCTACTTTAGCCCTCTCTGCTATTTCCATGTTTACCAACAAACTCTTAACCGATCACCCTCAGATGCCTTTAATTCTTTATGCGGATGACACAGCCATCTACAAGTCAAACAAATACTACTGTATTATACAAACTCATCTCTGAGATGACTGCTAAACCCTCAACCAATGGCTAATAGGCCAGAAACTAATACCTCAAAAACAAAAGCATTGCTATTTGGAACCAATCAAAAATAGCCAAAGCACCTAGTTTCCTTAACTCATTACTGCCAAGTGCACCTCCAGATGTTTCTGCAGTTACCACCTACTGTGCCTCTAGGCATCAAATATTGCTTGTTCATATTTTCATTAATAATTCCAAACTATGCTACATACAAGGTATCTGAATATTTTATCTTAAAGCATACATGATGGGAAAAGCAATTGCATTGATATCTGACCTCTGTCAAGTGAGTCTTGGTTAGAACTATAAAGCGATAACTTCATTTTTTAAAGGCTCAAGCCACACCCACTGGGAGTTAAAGGTAGACACTCAAAAAAGACCTCTACTGGGTGAATGAGTTAATATTAAAGATGTTAAAAATACCACTATAGAAACTACCACATCCTTTAAATATGTTGGTATCTGGCTAGACCAATCTGTTAACTTTCAACTTTACATTCAAAATGCATATAAAAAGATCAACACACTATTGTTTTGGGCAAACAAGCTATCATCTCTTCTGTCCAAGCCAGCCAAAGCTGCCATAGGCAAAGGAATACTTTTATCGCAACTCGAATATGAACTACCCATAATAGATGTAGCCTCAAAGGAAAATGCCAACACCTTGAAAACCATCTCCAATAAAATCTGCTGGTTAATTATTACTAACTCCAACATTAATGAACTCCATTGCCGAATTCTGGTGAAAGCTAAATGTCAGTATATTTAAGAGCCAACATCATATTAGGATTACTAGTTCACAAAGCCTTTTCTCCTGAGACATCTTCCCCTTGCACTCATAAACTTGTCACCAAACCTCCTACATATAATCTCAGGACCAACTCTAAAAAATAAACTTCATTGCACTGACCATGCATTCTCCACCCTAGCACCTAAACTAAAAGACTCCATTTCACTCTCAATCAGAAATGACCATATATACTCGAACTTCTGACAACAGCTCAAGGAACACCTCTTCACCCAAAGTGCAGCTGCACTCACACAGGTCATATTATATGAGCCCTGCAAGTCTCTCACACCCCTTAATCTCTATTTAATTCTTCTTATCCATCTTGTCATCCCCTCACTTACTGCTGCTCATTCATCCTAGCTCCCTCTTCTATTTGCATCTCTCAAACTTCTCTCCTTTCTATTCTTCCCTCTGCGTGCTTCTCTCTCTATTTCTCTGTCTCCTCACTGTGGTATTCTTTCCTGCAACTATTCTCACTTGCCTCTTCTGATGTCTTTGTACCTCTCTGTATAATACTATGCTGCTATCCCTGTAGCATAAGTAGTCTCAGTCATTATGGCTACATCTTATCAGAAACACTGTGCTAAGCCTAATTACATTTTTCCATCTATATTTTTACTTTGTAAACTTCTTGAAATAAATGTTCTAGCATATTTTTGCTTCTGTAAATGTGTATATTTTTTTATCCTTAAATCTGTAAATATGTTTTGTTCAATTCTTATGTAATCTTATTCAGGTCTGTACCTGAGAATGGTCCATTGACATCAGTGCACTACCTCCATAAACAAATATAAACATATTAGTCCCACTAGGCTAGTGGCCTCCTTTCAATGGTGATCCAAGGTGGTATTTATACTATTCTGGAAAGTTTTGCCAGGGCATTGATGAACTCCCCCTACTTGTCATTGTTCCGAGTGGAACCCATTTTGCAGCAACACTTCCTGTTTCTATTCCAGGCATAGAAGCAGCCTGGAGAAACAAGGAGGCAGATGGAAAGAGAAGAAGATGATGGAGATGTGAGATGAATGGAGGGGAAAGCGAATACTGAGACCACAGAATGTGCACAGGATTCTGACGAAATATTTCAAAGAAATCTGTTTGATGGAGATGTGCCAGCAAATGATGGGTATATAACTACAACCCTTCAGTCTGGATGGTTGCAGGATGACTTACTTAAAGAAATGGTGATGCAGAGTGAGCCAGAAAATGAAGGAGATGTGGGGGATATTATGGAGAAAATACAATAGAGTATGATAAAATCCCCAGCCTACATGCCTAACTCTATCACAACCAGCCAGACATAACTGTAGTCTCTGAGACCTGACTTAAACCCACCATCAGAGATGATGAAATCCTCTCCCCTGGCTGCCTTATCATATGCAATGATAGGCCTCATAGAAAAGGAGGTGGCATAGCTATCATCTATCCCTCCACTCTCACTTTTACTCCACTGACCAACCCCATCCCAACTTTTGCCAATGTAGAAATGACTGTGGGCTTTTTAAAACTTAACAACTACAAATCCATCTGCATCTGCTCCATCTACATCCTACCTGGAGACAATACCAAAACTCTAGAAGACATTCTCTCTTGGTTTAGCTCAAACATCAAAAATGAAACCTACATTCTAGGTGACATAAATATTAACTGGGCCCCCTTCCTCTTAGATACCCCAACTCACTCAATCAACCTCTACAATTTCACCCAACTAATAAACCTCCCAACCAGGCCAAATAAAGATGGTACCTCTGGTACTATCTTAGATTGGATATTAACAACCCACCCCAACCATATCTCCAAAGCCGGTATAATACCAGACCCACTAAGCAACCACTTACCAGCCTTCATCGACCGTCTACCCTCTCACATAGAAAAACAACACCTATTCAAGCAATCCTGTAACCTAGCTTCCTTCAACCCCAAAATCTTCTCTGAATGCCTTAATATTACTGACTGGTCTCCACTAAAAAGCCTTCCACTAGATAATGCTGTCTTATATTTTAACCATACTTTCCTTACCTTACTTGATAAACTAGCCCCTCTCCAAACCAAATGCATCAAAACTAATCCCTGCCCCTGGCTATCCCAAGAAACTAAACTGATAATGAATCAACAAAACAAAAAGTGGAAACTGTACCAAAAACAAAAAAAACCCAGCACCCTCCAAGAATATAAACATCTACGTAACCAAAAAATCAAAGATCACAAAAACTACTACTGCAATCTAAGCACAAAAACAACCCAAAGAAATTCTGGACGTCCATCTCCTCAATACTCAACCCCGGTAATAATACCAACCCCTGCCCCAATCCTAACTTCTCAAGCCTTAAAACAGCCACTAAATTCAACATATTTTTCATTGATTGCATAGCTAAATTATCCTCCACTTTCCCCAACCCACCCACCAATGCTACCCCCTCACCCTGCCCCCCAAACCCTCCCTCATCCTTCTCCTCCCTCCCTGTTCTCCCTTAAACCTGTCTCCACCAACACTATAAAAAGACTACTCCAATAGCTAAAACCATGCTGCAATGCCCCTGACAACCTTCCAGCAGATTTTCTTCAAATATCAGCCGAATCAATAGCCTATCCCATATCCATTCTCATAAAAAGATCCATTCAGGAATCCTATGTACCAACCATCTGGCGTCATGCATTCATAATCCCTCTCCACAAAGATGGTAAGAACACAGACACTACCAACATCAGACCCATAGCTATACTCTCTCCTCTCTCTAAAATTCTGGAGAAAACCATCCACTCCCAGCTCATGCCCTACCTAACCCAATACAAACTCCTCTCTCCCACCCAACACGGCTTCCACCCTGACCACAGCACAATGACAGCCCTCCTTTCCTTCCTTGAAACAGTCAACCTAGCATGTAATAGCAGCAAATACGTATCTTCTCTATTTCTTGACCTCTCAAAGGCATTCAGCACACTCTCCCATTCCCTACTCCTGTCCCAGCTCTCTCACTTGCACCTATCTCCCTCAACCTTAGCCTGGTTCTCCAGCTACCTTTCCATGCACCAACAGGCTGTACAATGGAAAGAATTAACCTCCCCTTTCTTACCTACACCCACAGGAGTTCCTCAAAGATGAATACTGAGCCCACTCCTCTTTAACTTATTCATCAACAACTTCCACCACTCCATCCCTGACGCCTCAGTCATCCAATACGCTGATGACTCCACCATCATCTGCTTAGCCTCCTGCCCCTCTAAACTTCCACTCATACCCAAATAGTCTTCTCCAAAACAGAATCATGGATGCAATCCCATCACCTAGCCCTAAATGCCAACAAAACAAAACTAATAATTTTCACTCCCTCCAACACCTCCCAATTCAACAGGGACCAATTTTCCATCAAAAGCCACAATAACTCCCCTCTAGAAATTGTTCATAGTACCAAGCTACTTGGCATTACCACTGGTGAAAACCTTAAATTCGATTCCCACATCCTCTCTGCGATCAAAAAAACCCACCAGAAAATCGGTCTCCTCTACAGACATAAGTGCTATCTTACTCCCTCCTCCCATCAAACCCTCGCATCTACCTTCCTTCTCCCCTCTCTCTTGTATGGTGCGCCCCTATTCTCCAACATACAACTTGGCCTATGTTCTAAACTCGAAGCTTGTTACAACAAAATCTGCAAATTTGCAACCAATTCTAAGAACTCTTCCCATCACTGCCACTTCCTTCACACCCTAAACTGGCTAGAACTCCACAACCACCTAAAATACCTACAACTTACAACAGTCTCAAACTCATCTTTAAACCAACAGAATGCCCCTCCCTTGGAAAATCTCTAACACCCTACACACCTAGCCACACTCTGAGATCCAAAGGCCAAAACCTCCCACATGTACACAAACCCCTACACCCACCTGGCCAGCTATTATTATCCCACACCATAGCCAAACTGTGGAACACTCTCCCCACACCACTACGTAACATACCAAACCATAACAACTTCAAATCCATGTTTCTCTCCCATTTGTCCTCCAAATGGGAATGTCCTTCGCATGCTCACACCTAAAACACGCACACCAAAATCATCTTTTCTTTGCCAAATTTAACAAAATGTCAATGTACATCTTTCCAAAAAAAAAAAATATTCTTTTTTTTTTTTTTGCATGCGAGCCTCTGGCCTATCTTACACATACTCTCAAACTGACATCCTCTTAATTGCAAAGTAGTGTATATATTATTGTAAAACTGTTATTCCTGTACAGACTAATATTGACATATGAAACTTACATTATCTATTAGTAATGTGGCAACTTTCTGTAATTCTGCCTTTTGTAAATTTACAAATTTCTGTACTTTATATTTTGTAATGTTGCAAGTTTTTGTATTTTATATTTTGTAATGTTCCAAATGTCTGATTTTATACTATGTACCGGAGCTTTTCACCTTGGATCTCCACTGAAAATGGGCCACAAGCCCAGCTGGACTAACCCGGTTAACAAACAATAATACATAATAAATAAATAAATAAATAAATAGAGGCAATCCTGAAGAATAGTGGTGAGATGGAAAAGAAAATGTATGCAGAGAAAGTAAAAGAAGGCAGAAGGAGAGTAGCAGAAAAGAAGGTGGAAGAAAATGAAAAACTGAAGTACATAGTAAGGATTCAAAGTAAAGAAGGCAAAGAAATGGTCAGGTGTGAAGTGTAGGACAATTTAATAGCTCCTTTGTGTGAAAAAGCATATATTGTAAGAGCATTTATTCTTATTAACAAAGAGACATTTTGTGACATTATCTTTGAGTTCATTTTTCAATGGAAAATTTTCTTGAAGAATATGAAAAAAGAAAGACTGCAACCCATGGATAATTTATGTGGTAAAAGCATTTAACAGGGAAACAAAATAAGGAACTTAATGTACAGTTTTGAACAGAGGTAGAAAGTGATACTTTGAAAGGACATTTGAAAACTTTATCTAAAAAAAGTACTGGACACTGCAAACTTTTATGAAAAAGGGTTTATGGACTGGTGGCTGATACTGTAATGTTGTGTTAAAAATAGAAAGAGAAAAAATATACATATACCAAGCATGATAAATGTGGAGAGGAATAAGGTTGTTGTAAAATACTGGGAACAACCCCAAACTTTTGTGTGTGTGCACGTGTGAGTGTGTGTGTGTGTGTGTGTGTGTGTGTGTGTGTGTGTGTGTGTGTGTGTGTGTGTGTGTGTGTGTGTGTGTGTGTGTGTGTGTGTGTGTGTGTGTGTAAAAGAAGGACATTTGATAAGTAACTGTGATAAAAGAAAATGCTGTATTTGTAGGGAAATGAGACTTGATGCAAAAAAAATTGTAAATTGAAATGTTATAAATGTAACAAAGTTGGGCATTTATGGATTACAAAAGTGAAAATAGGAGTAAAGAAAAAGAAGAAAATGAACAAAGAGAAGACATTTTAGAAGTAGCAGAAATAGAAGTACAGTTAGATAAAAAAATAATAAAGAAGACATAGAACATGGTTCTGAAATAAGTGATGAAGAAGACAACATTGGGAGGAAGTAAAACAAAAAAAATATTGGTAAAAGACAGATAAAGATTATTTAAAGGGATAAATATAAAAGAAAAAAGAAAGGAAATGGATGAAAAATTATGTATACAGCTAATGATTGGTGGTTGGTATAATGGTTAAGGTGTTTGACCAACAGACACAAGGTACAGTACTTGATTGTCACCTTTGGGGGGGAAATTGACTAGACTTAGAATGGCCTATTAAGATAGCTAGCCTAGTAATTAGCTATGAACGTATGAAACCATGAAAGGAAAAGAGAAAATAAAAAATTTAGAGTACTTTCTCTAAATGTGGATAGTGTTAAGAATATAGTAAGAAGAACAGGTATTTTGGAGTGGTGAAATGCATGTGATAGATGTCATATTAGAGGACACAAGATTGTTAAATGAAAAAAAACATTGCAAACAGAGAAACTATGGGGTGGAAAGATAGTATTGAATTTAGGAAATGAAAGATGTTCTGAAATAACCATATTCTGTAGAAATACAGTAAAGATATTATATGTAACTTTAGTAAAATGAGAAGATTAACCATTGTAGACTTAGAATGGAAAGAACAAGAATATAGAATTATAACATTATATGCTTGTGCTAATTGTAAAGAACGGGAAAGCTTATTTAATCAAATTTTGAATTATGTAATGATAAATATCAATATTATTATAGCAGGAGGTGTTTATTGTGATTTAAGAGGCAAGCATAAAATTAAAGGAAATTATATAAGAAATGGAGATATGCTCTAGACAGAAGAGGAATGAAGGTCAGCAGGAATAAGACAGAATGTATGTGTGTGAATGAGAGGGAGGATAGAGGAATGGTGAGGATGCAAGGAGTAGAGGTGGCAAAGGTGGATGAGTTTAAATACTTGGGGTCAATAGTTCAGAGTAACGATGAGTGTGGAAGAGAGGTGAAGAAGAGAGTACAGGCAGGATGGAGTGGGTGGAGAAGAGTGTCAGGAGTGATTTTTGACAGACGAGTACCTGTAAGAGTGAAAGGGAAGGTCTACAAGAGGGTAGTGAGACCAGCTATGTTATATGGGTTGGAGACAGTGGCATTGACAAAAAGGCAGGAGTTTTGCTGTGCATTGACTGGATGTTATACATGCATACATTTTTGACTGTCACAACAATTAATATAAATTCCTCATGTAACAAACCAATTAATTCAGTTCTGAAACTTTAATTGAGTAGTATATGGATGCATGTATTGCAGTTTCTTGATGTTTTTGATTGTCTTGCTGAAAACGGCCATTGGTCTAGCTGGCATATTCAATTATCAAATAATTAACTAAATAAAATTCACATGCATAAAACACATTGCACTTTCTGATGCTGTTCAGCAGAAACACTATTCTGTAATAACCTAATGACTGTTGCTGATAACGAGAGACATCAGCAATGACTTAATGTCACTGCACAGTCTCAGTAAAAAAAGCATTGCCAGCAATCATCAGTGTTAGTCAGAATCCAATGAAGGCAAATCTGTGAGACATTCATTAAGTGGTGTCCAGCATAAAGTGGCAGAAGGAGATTGAAGAAGGATAAAGGAGGAAGAGTCAGATAAAAAGATCGTGCATAGCTGAAAGGCAATAATAAAGGCATCTACAATAACTTACAGTTATTACATACATTTTATTGAAGGCTATTCAGCTGAGGTTACTAGACCAAAATAGGCAGAGGTTAACAGAAATTACAACTTACTTAGAGTTAATTATATTAGTTTGGGGATGTGGATGTGGCATCGGTCTTCTCAATGGTGATTTTATAGGTCTTTGAGCCAACATCAAAATATACATAACGCTTTTTTATATTAAATTAAATAACATATATGAGTTTCTGTAACATTTTGAAATAAATAAAATAAATAAATATATAAACACACACACACACACACACACACACACACACACACACACACACACACACACACACACACACACACACACATACATATTTGACAA
This sequence comes from Protopterus annectens, assembly GCF_019279795.1. Taxonomy (NCBI): domain Eukaryota; kingdom Metazoa; phylum Chordata; order Ceratodontiformes; family Protopteridae; genus Protopterus; species Protopterus annectens. The sequence continues at coordinate 345,635,093 of NC_056732.1, forward strand.
GTGCATTGCAAACTAATACCATATGTGACAGATATAGTTACACTATGAAACTGGAGGCAAGACTCTTGCATATAGACAGATCTAATGCCAAACACATTGTCAGCACAGACACATCACTTCCCATACTAAATAAGGACATGACACATAAATACATGCATGTGAAAGTACCCACTAGTAACTTATCAAAAGCCCAGAGGCCTCCCAAACACTGCCATCAGAAAACACACACAACAAAGCAAACAACCACAACACATAATAACACACACACACCAGTGTCTCAGCAAACAAGCTCATAAGGCATAACATCACAAAACCCAATGTACTGGTCAGAAGTGACTCCATACTGAGACACAATGATGTCCCCCTCACCAGGCTGGATAAAGAGAAGGTTAGGGTTAGTTGCCTGTCAGGTGCCAGGATCCATCAGGTCACTCAAGTAGTCAAGTTACTCAACCGCAAATACCAGCATGACTCCATCATAGTCCATGTGGGAGTGAATGACCTGTGATGTACCTCCCTGGAGTATATGAAGAGAGACATGACTGAGATCTCAGATTAGGTGTCACAGGCAGGTATGAGCCTAGCCTTAAGCAACATTCTATCATCACCAAAGATGATGCCACAATATAAACAAAAAATGACTGACTTTAACAATTGACTTAAATTTTAGTTTCGGTTCAATGGGAGCCAATATCTGTCAGTCTGGGAGGACATGGTCAGCAGACCACACTGCTTTGCCAGAGATGGTCTGCACTTGTCTCCTCTAGGCTTTCAGAGGGTCTATATTAGAACACCGAGCATTTGAAATGTCGAGTGTTCTAATATCGACCCATTTTCAGCTGAAAATATCAAAGTAACAGAAAACTGAATCCTTTCCTAGGGAAAGAATTTGGTTGTCCGATTCTGTTGCTTTGGTATTTTCAGCTCTCTGGTGGAAAGTTACTGGTCGGGTTCAGGTAAGTGTGCGATTGTGTGGACATGTGGGTTAGGATGGGTTAGGTGAGTTAGGGTTAGGGCGCGGGTCAGGTAAGTGTGCGATTGTGTGGACGTGTGGGTTAGGACGGGTTAGGTGAGTTAGGGTTAGGGCGCGGGTGAGGTGACTGTGCAATAGTGACGGACCTTAGGGCTAGGGTTTGGGTTAAGGTAATTGGATAGTTAGTGGTGTATGTATAGTTTAGTGTAGGATTAGGTGTAAGAGTTTAGGTGTATGTGTGTGGATTGCTGTTTGTTTGGTGTGCTTGTGTTGTGTGTATGTGTTTTGGAACATCAAATTTTTTCCCTAGAAAAAAATTTGCTGTTTCGAATGTTCGATTTTTTTTTTTCGATTGCTAGGGTTCGATATTAGAACACTCGACATTTTGAATGTTTAGTGTTCTAATATAAACCCGCTTTCAGATACTGGCAATAACTTTAGCTACCCCTATTGTACATTTTTAGGCAGTGTCAAAATAACCAACCTCCCAACGTAACAAAATCTTCTCTAGATAAACTCAAAGTACTGCTGCTTAATGCTAGGAGTCTAAACAAGAAACTGCAGTCCTCATCTTGCACCATGCAAGGCTACAATGATTTCCACATGTTCAGACCACAAACTGAGCAAGAAAGAAACAAAGGAGGAAGCATATCCATCTTAATTAAGGCTAAGTATACCTCATGACTGGTCAAAGATTATGACTCTCTCAAGCTATTCTATGTCTAATTAACCACAGGAAAAATCCCCATACCACATCATTGCTAGCTATAGGTTCCCCAGCATGAACCAGGAAAAGCATACCACATACCTGGACTTACTGGAGTCACTCACCATGCAGCTCAACACCTTTCTCATAGGTACTTTTAATTATCTTACCATCGACTGGGGAACATACAAGGTTACAAACATGTAGGCTTAGAGGTTCTTGGACTTTGCCAATGCAAATCCTCTGGAATAGCTAGTCAGCAAACCTACAAAGGGCTCAAATATCCTGGACATAGTACTCACTAACATGAGGGAGCATTACGCCCTCCCTTGTGATGTCCTCCTTGACAAGATTGGACCATAAATCAGTCTGTTTTGAAATAATTATAAGGCCAGATACCCCATCAAGCTCAAAAATGCTTAAAATTTTTCCATGACAAATTACATCCTACTAAGTGATGCCATAAGAAATTTCAAAGCCCCACTAAACACAGAAAACAGAGACACCTATGCAGAGGTGTACACCAATGACCTGTAAAATCATTTAAGCAGTTGTATAGAATCAGCTGTACTGACTGCATTAAAACCAGGTCTTGCTGGAAAAACAAGCCACCCTGGTGAATCCCCAGTATAAACAGACTATTCAACAAAAGAAAGAAACTAACGTCCAAAAACAAGAGGGAAAAGACTCAGCAGGGGAAGAAATCCCTTACTAGTCTAAACAAACACATTAGAGATCTTGTCAAGTCCTCCAGAGCAAATTAGGAAACAAGAACAGCCTCCCTATCCAAGGAAAAATCACAAGGCATTTTAACTACACCAGAAACCTAAAGGGGAATAGCCAGCTATGTGCAAAGCTGGGTGTGGATGGCACCACCCAAACTCAACCAGAGGGTATAGCCGACCTGCTAACTGACAGGTTTGGATCAAACTTCACTCTTCTGTCCCCACTGGTCAGACTAGGTCATCGATGCTCTCTCTAAGGCCAAAACATGGCCTTGATGGGACCATACAATATCCCAGGATGCTTTTTAAAAATTTTAAAATATGATCAAGTAGACCCACTTGGATCCCTATTTAATCACAGCCTCTGGACTGGCTATATTCCTGCAGAATGGAGAACAGTAAGTCATCCCTCTGCAAAAGGGGGGGGGGCATCAACCAACCCTGGGAATTATAGACCCATAAACCTGACTAACTATTTGGAAGGCCATGGAAAGAATCATTATGGACCTTATCAACAAGGACATAGGTAATCTCCAGACTCTGGACCCAACTCAGTTTGGATTCATTAAGGGTAAATCATGTCTGTTAAACCTGATTGATTTCTTCAAGAAGGTCACCAAGGCCATGGAAGAGGGAAAGACTGTGCATACCACCTACCTTGACCTGGCCAATGCATTTGACACAACCTCCTACTCAGGTGTTATAGAGAAACTTTCTCATTTGGGAATTAACTCCTATGTTACCAAAAGGGTAGCCAAATGGCTTACTGACATGATACATACTATCAAAGTGGGTGAATTCGTATCCAGCAAAAGGCCAGTCACCAATGGCATACCACAGGGTTCTATACAGGGCCTGTTTCTGCTTATAATTTATTTCTCAGAAGTCCAGACAAATGTGGATGGCCTGTGGCTGACTAAATTTGATGATGACTGCAATTTGGGGGCAATTGAATCCAGCAATGATAGTGATGTACTGCAGAAAGGATTAACACAGACAAATGATTGGTTCCAAAGCCAAGAATTGAAGCTAAATTCCAAAAAAATTCATAATTACTACTTGTGGGAAAGCTAACACCTTTGCTAATTACAATATAGACAGCACCCCCCTAAGTGTAGACCCAGTGGTACATGACTTGGGTACTCAGGTTGACAGCAATCTAAACTTTGACCACCATGTGTCCACAGTGGTGAGGAAATCCTTCTGTGCCACATCTCATAAGTAAAGGCATGGCATCTAGATTGAAGGACATTATAATTCTATTATACCCAGCCCTCATCAGACCAATAATTGGATATAATGCACCTTTTTGCACGCATCTTATCAGACACCTTGTAACAGCTGGAGAAAACTCAGAGATTTCTCACCAAGAAAATAGAAGGTGCACAAAACAAATCCTACATGGAAATATTGAAAGCCTTATCACTGAATTCTGTCTCCTACAGGCTACTGATCTGTGTCTGGCTTACAGGGCAGTCTCGGACCCATCCCTGATGGAAATATTACCCATATGTAAATCAAAATTCAAGAGGGTCACTCACTCCAAGGATCTTAACCCAGCCTCTAATATGAACAAATCATACTGGATAGACAGATACATCTCCCAGAGACTACCTTTTTTTCTGGATTAAGCTTCCCATTCATGTGAAGCAGAGCTCCTCCCTGATCCTCTTCAAGCACAATCTGGAACCTGGATCAAGGGATGAGTATTCATAAATTCACTCCTGGGGTGGTGCCCATGCCATCATGGACAGAGGCAGTTGGTAGAGGCAGCTGGTATTAATTACCATGCCTTAGGCTCATACCTTTGTGAACTTTGCTCAACAAAGTATTGATAATTGTGGTAACTAGGAATAAATATGGCTAGGTTTGTAAAGACATTTGGGTTGTTATCCTAATAACCTCCTATAAAAACTATGAACCTATGAGACTTTAACACTGAAATGTATGTAATTTGATAATTTAATTGCAGAAATAGCATTTGAAATTACTCACACAGTTTCATAGGTTCATATGTGTATACTAGGCTAATGACTACCAGATTCAGCAAGCATGACCTTCCTTTGACAAAGCCAAACTGGGATGGATACAGTGTCTGCAGGTCTCCTATGTCCTTGTTGATAATTTCCATGATACTTCTTTCCATGGCTTTGAAAATAAGACTAGTCAGACTAATGGGTCTGTAGTTTCCAGGATCTGTTTAAGGTCCTCCCTTATGAAGGGGGATGACTGATACAGTCCTCCATTCATGTGGCACAAAGCCCATTTTAAGACTATAGTTAAATAATGACTTAAGGGGTCTTGATAAGTCATATTTTAGGCTATTCAGGAGGCATCCTCTGATGTTACTGAGGTCCAGTGAGCCAGTGTTTTTGGCTTTACAGAGTTTACCTAGTACATGCTGCCTAGTTGTACCTGGAGGGGTTATGTTTGAGGGTATTTTCCAGTGGATGGTTGGGGGTGAGAGGGGTTAAAGTTGGAAATGAAATTGTCTGCTAACAGCTTTGCTGTATCGCCAAGCTCAGTGAATGTGACGTCATTAACCATCTGTTCAGCACATTGCAGTGTGCCCTTGAGGTTTCTAACATAGCTATAGAAGGTCTTATGGTTATCTTTCACCTGGGAGACTATTGTAACCCCAACGTTGGCTTTGCCTGACCTTATTAGTTACCTATTTACTTTGATAAGAGGGCTTCTATTTTTATGGGTATTACCCTTCCCAATTTTTGTCATATTTTATTTTCCTTTTGTTGCAAATCTTGTTTAATAAGGGATGCCACCAAGGTAGTTTGTTTCTATAACTAGTCCTGGACTTACTTCTGGTAGGTAAAGCAGCCTACATGCAGTCATTGACATGGGTGTACACAGTTTCTGAGAGCTATTCAGCATAGGCTGCTGTGTTCTCTAGGTTTGGAGGATCATTAAATTTTAACAGTCCAGTACGTAATAACAGGTAATTTGCCTTGGAATATTTACTGTTACTGATTTTAATGGGATTATGGAGTTGATTTTGATTTCATAGGAGATAGCTTTATGGTCAGACTTTAGTAGGGAGAATGAGACATTTGCGAGGGGGGGAGCAGCATTCTCCCATATTTATAAGCACAAGGTCCATTATGTTGGAGCCTGTAGTGGGTGTATTCACTATTTCATCAAATGTGTTTCTATTTACAAAATCCAGGAATCTCTGCACCTGTAGATTTGAGGCTGTGTAGGATTCCCAGTCTATAGAGGGGTAATTGAAGTCTCCCATGAGTAGGGTGTTAGGTTGGATGCTAAGTGTCTCCAGTAGGTCCAACTATGCATTGTGAGCTTCTTGGGACATGGAAGGTGACCTATTGCTGGCTAGGATATAGTACAAGATTTTGTCTATGGTGATCTGGAAGTAGAGTAACTCCAGTGTGTCATCTTGTTTGACCACCCTAGAGGTATACACGTTACTGATGTATATTGAAACACCTCCTCCTTTAACCTTTTTCTGTGCAGCTACTGGTCTAAAAGTGTGGGAGGCACTGAAACTTTGCACTGTCTGGGTACTCTCTGCTGCTTTAAACCGTGTCTTGATAATTGCACAGATGTCTATAATCCTGAGTGTGAAGAGGGCTTCAAGGGAGTGTATTTTTTTGTTTAGGCTCCTGGCATTGAGCAGTAACTCCTTGAGGTTCAGTTGAGCTGATTTTGCTATGTCGGTAGGTATGTCAATTTGGCATTGCCTAAAAAAGGCACTATGGGGGTGGATAAAGTTTTAGCCAGTATTTGAAGGTTTAGAGGGGAAGGGGTAGACCATCCTTTGCAAATCAACGTCGTCTGTCAACCATGTCCTCCCAAGCTGACAGATATTGGATCCCCTTAGAATGACTGCATTCTAAGCACATTACTGAATGTGATCTAAGCATATGCATTTACAGATAAAAAAAACAGTTTATGCTAGTTAATACTAAAGATTACACCAAAAAATCCTACTTACATTCAGTATGGCAGGTTGTGAACTAACACCTTGAGCTGTTGTTTGCCCTTGATATTTTGTCCAGTAAACCAAGTGAAACAATTCATAAGACATCAGAACAGAAATACAGAGTTGTTACTGAAAAAGCAATGAAGAACTAAAAGCATTGTGCGATGAATTTCCATAGATGTCAACCCCCTGAATGACAATGATCTGTACTGTGCACTACAGAATATAATGAATACAAACAGCACATTGGAATTGTGCCTGTCTATTCTGAAGTGAACACAGAACTATAATCATTTATCAAGGTCAGCAACAGATGTTTAATGACTACCTGAAAGATTTAAGTCCTCATATGCATAGTATGGCATGGCATAATGTGCCATTTTACTGAAAGGGAACAAATGTCACATGTACGATGGAAAACTTTCTTTGCTACAATAAGTGTGACAGATACCACATAAATTATTCTTCCTGTTTAAGTTTAGATTTTAAGTAAGGCTACTAGAAGTCTGGGGCATGCTGTTCAAATGCCTTTGTTGGTACAATATTTTTACAATTGCGTGCTATGCATGCTGTGGCTTTTGAAAATATGCATGTCAGTGTCTGTTAAATGTCGACTAAATTACGCATGCTTTAATGGAGATTACTTTTACATTCATCTTTAACAGTTCTATGTTTTTATTATATGTTCAGTAATACATTGATTATACTTTGAAGCAGTATATTACATTCTCTTCATATGTAACAGCTGTAGATAAACGTTATGGTGGGACTGGAAGTATATTACATTATGGACCCTGAAACATGTGCAGGCTCCTACAGTAACAGTAGATGGTAAGGACTGTTAATTGCATATAAGAGGGTAAATTACAGTCTATGAATTATAGTCTCACATGGCCATAAGTCTCCTGAAGGGGTTCGTGTGAAGTGATTTATTTTATATTGGTGTTTCCTTTCCTTTATAGGGTCAGGGGTCATTTAACTTGAGATATGAGTACATGTTTTACAACTTAACCATGGTTCCCTGCCTGTAGTAAAAATCTGCTTCTGAACTAGAGATGCTAATGTTAACAAATGTTCTTCATTGAAACTTCTCTATGGTACATCAGCTTCAGAAGTATGTATAGTCTTTCCTAGCACAGAACTTCTACCTTTTATTTTAACAGCACTTTGGTCACTTACATTGCTCATGTCTCCAAAAGATAAGTTATGTTTTGAATGTCAGTTCTCAGTTTTTGCATGACTTGAGAAGCATAAGTTCTTTTTATACAAATTGCAGACACCTTAACTGAAACTTTTGGATACAAACAAAATAAAACTGCAGAATAAAACAGTAGGTGACTTCCTGTTCAACCTGATAGAAATTTGCTATTTTTTACAAGAAGTTAAGCTATGAATGAATGAATATGAATTTATTCTGGATACAGAACTTGCTGTTTATGTGAAACTAGGTTGGAATTTTTGCGCAAGTCAAGCAAGGTATAAAGTTATGAAACCCTGAGGTGGTGTTAAGTAAAATAAAGTATAAATGTGATTTGCAATGTTCTGCTATAACATCTTGAAGTAGTAGAAAGGGATGATGGTGGAATGCATAGTAGCATCTGATAAAGAAGAAAAGGATTAATTACATGGCAATAGTGTATCATGTGTTAACCTTTAGAGAACACCAGCTTAAATAACATTATGATGGTAGCATAGTATTTAAAATAGCAGGGCTGGCCATCTGCAAATATATAGTAAGGTCATAATACAGACAGAGATTATATACATGCCAGGTTGTTGTCACTGTGACCTATAAGGAGCTCCTCAATCAGTACATAATTGACAGAATGAGTGTGGTATGTGTGGTGTAAGGTCAGGGCAGAGAGAACCTATGTGTAAACAAATTATCCCACAGCTGAATATCCAGGCCAGGGATTCTGTAGATATTTATGATTCATCAAAAGGCAGGGTACTGGATGTGGTCCTTCAGTACATGCTGTGACATGTTCGCACATATTTCTCAGTACAGCCAAAAATGTCTCATCATCATACAGGCATTCCATTGGACTGTAGGTCTTCTAATGGTACTAATCAGAAAACACTGCATTCACAGTGTTAATATTTACATTTCAACAGAGCTGCAGGGGAAGGGGTAGAAAAGGGTAACAGTCTATGCACTGCTAGCTTATGTACAGTGCATGACACCATAACGAATGCTTGTGTGTGTGTGTGTGTGTGTGTGTGTGTGTGTGTGTGTGTGTGTGTGTGTGTGTGTGTGTGTGTGTGTGTGTGTGTGTGTGTGTGCGTGTGTGTGTGGTGTGCATGTGTGGTGTGCGTGTGTGTGTGTGTGTGTGTGTGTGTGTGTGTGTGTGTGTGTGTGTGTGTGTGACATCCCTGATAAGCAAACTTTAAAAGGCAGTTACCCATCAGATGATCCATAAGGGCATCTTGTCAGTGAGTACAAAACTCATACTACGTGTCAGTGGTAGTTAATACAAATAAACAAAGATAGACAGGAGAAAACAGCTATAGTGCAAAGCATGCATCTGATGAATAAGTACAGGGGAAGAGAACACAGTATTGATGGTTATGTATCTAAGGTGTAGCATGTGACTAGTGACAGCACTACAGACATGGGTGGTAATATTAACCAGGCATCACAGCACCTATGCAAAAACAGGTGGGTGCACAGCCAAATACAGGTGACAGTGAAGAGACTGGTCTCCAGAAGGAGTGATTCAGGTTCTTAGACACCTCTGGTCGGAACTTATAGTAGTGAACAGATAAGGCCAATAGAATTATCATCTCATGTACCATGCTGTGTACTGTGGCACTGAAGATATAGTTAACAGAAGGGCATCGGGGGTGCATAACACCCTGCAGCATCAGTGATGACAGTGTCAGTAAAGACAGCCTAGAAGACACAGAGCAGAATCCGCCACCCCTGCCAGGTATCACTCAGTGAACTCTGAACACCTGCACTGTGCTATGCATAAATTGCCTGGGGACCTGCATGTAACATATTGTATGTCTAACGTGATACCAGATACATTCCCATTAATGAATGTACAGTGATGTTGTATACTACAAAATTGCATTCTAACCATCGGAGGACCATCGTCTCTTCAAAACAGTATACATACTGGTACATGTCACACATTACGTGGATGTCTGCACATTGTTTATGTATTTGTTTTCTTAATCATTTTTATTTGTTAATCGGGCTGGTCCCACTCATAGTCCATTTACTGAGTAGGAAAAGGGGAAAAAAACTCCAGTAGTATAGTTGTCTATGGAATGGGCATTATCCATAATATATATGGAGATATTGCTAACAGAAACTGGTTAAATATACACAGGAAGGAATCTCTAGATACTTGGCAATTATTTAATATAAATGGGTATATACAGAAAGGGACCTACTGTGCTATCAAAAATTATAATTAACATGGGAGAACCAACCAACAAGATGAAGGTTAGGGGAAAGAAAGGTAAGCAATGGATGGAGTTATTGTGGATAAAAAATTAAAACAGAAGAAACTGCTACAAATATAGTGACCCTGGCATACACTGGAATGGTGTACTGATGCAAGGAGAATTCCAGCTGTGCTTCATGAATTAAGTTGATCCTTGTCTGAATACACTAATAATTAATTTTGTTCTAAGCCTAGTAGCTAATGCATTTCACAGTGTGGAAACATGAAAAATTATGCATTGCTATGTTTGTAGGTTCTGCAAAGATTGAGTTGACCAGTAGGCTTCAACAAAGATGCTGGACTGGATTGCACAAGTTGAAGAGTTCTGTTCCTGCAGAATAGTGGCCATCTTATAGCAATTTAGGTACCCAAGGATCTGGGTGCAGATTACCCAGCTATATAATTAATCCCATATGAAATATCTTAAGCTGATACAGTGACATGCTCTACATAATGCTTTAGTTGAGACTCTGCCTGCGCTGTAATATATGGTTTGTAGCTTATTTCAGGTATAGTCTGCCATTTTTATGATGATATAGCTTCTTCTTCTTTCGGCTTTTCCCGGTTAGGGGTCGCCACAGCAGATCACCTGTCCGCTCATGATTGGCAGTGGAGTTTTACGGTGTTGAGTTGCCAGCCCGGCAGCTAACCTTCCACAGAAGGCACACACACACACGCACTCAAACCTAGAGCCAATTTAGCATGTCCAATCCACCTACAGCATGTCTTTGGGATGTGGGAGTAAACCGGAGCACCCAGAGGAAACCCACACGACCACAGGGAGGACATGCAGACTCCGCACAGAAGGCACCCCAGCCGAGGATCAAACCAGCGAACCTCTTGCTGTGAGGTGACAACTCTAACTGCTGCACCACCGTTGCTGCCCTTTATGATGATATAGCTAACTAGGTGTATTTACAAAATTAATGGGAATGTAGGTTTTTACCTGTGGTGTCAGTGAAATGGTTACTGATCATGTACAGATGTCCAAAAATTTGATTTGTTTTTGTTGTTGCAAATGTTCTGTGCTTGTAAAAGCTATTTGTCATTGATGAAGTTACCTGTGTACTTTTAGTCATATACAGTCTAAATTATGGTACCATCCACAGGAGCAATGTACAGCTGACAGTCTGTCTTAGAAGAGCTTCTATACATGGATTACAATTGCCTGGATTTTATTTAAATTCAGTATTAGACAGGCACATAGAAGGCAGACTAAGAATGATTATGAGTATTGTAAGTGGACCTGTGCAAGGAGTGCATTGCTGGCACAGCAAATGGATCGGAAAGCTTAGCCATGTCTCTCAACACATATAAATTAATAAGTTCTCTTTATAGAACTATTGCCATATAATCCCAGTATGAATTTACAATCTCCCACTGAATCATCAAGTTGGGTTTTGAAGAAAGCAGGGAAACTGCTGTCTTACATGTAAAGAAGGTCTCTTGCAGGAGCAAGGGCTATGTTGGGTTAAGTATCTCTCATGTTAATAATGTGGTCTTTGTTAACAGATATTATTCATGTGGTCTGTGGTTGTTGTGTCTTTCGGCTTTTCCCGGTTAGGGGTCACCACTGCGGAACTCCGGTCCGCTAATGATTGGCAGTAGATTTTTACGTGCCGAGTTGCCAACCCTGACGCACAACCTTCAACGAAGGCACGCCCATTCACCTATGTCTCCACACAGAAGACACTTTAGCTGAGAATCAAACAGGACAAGGTCTTACTGTGAGGTGACAATGCTACCGCAGCAGATATTATTCATGTGGTCTGTGTTAAAAGGTATTATTAATGTGGTCTGTGTTAACAGGTATTATTCATGTGGTCTGTGGTAACAGGTATTATTCATGTAGTTTGGGTGGTCTGTGGTAACAGGTGTTATTCATGTAGTCTGTGTTAACAGGTATTATTAATATGATCTGTGTTAACAAGTATTATGCATGTGGTCTGTGGTAACAGGTATTATTCATGTAGTCTGTGTTAACAGGTATTATTAATGTGGTCTGTGTTAAAAAGTATTATTCATGTGGTCTGTGGTAACAGGTATTATTCATGTAGTCTGTATTAACAGGTATTATTAATGTAGTCTATGTTAAGTATTATTCATGTGGTCTGTGGTAACAGGTATTATTCATGTGGTCTGTGGTAACAGGTATTATTCATGTAGTCTGTGTTAACAGGTATTATTAATGTGGTCTCTGTTAACAAGTATTATTAATGTGGTCTGTGTTAACAAGTATTATTCAAGTGGTCTTTGTTAACAGGTATTATGAATGTGGTCTTTGTTAACAAGTATTATTCACGTGGTCTGTGGTTACAAGTATTATTCATGTGGTCTGTGGTAACAGGTATTATTCATGTAGGCTGAGTTAACAGGTATTATTAATATGGTCTCTGTAAACAGGTATTATTAATGCGGTCTGTGTTAACAAGTAGTATTCATGTGGTCTGTGTTAACAGGTATTATGAATGTGGTCTATGTTAACAAGAATTATTCATGTGGTCTGTGGTAACAAGTATTATTCATGTGGGTTATGGTAACAAGTATTATTCACATGGTCTGTGATAACAGGTATTATTAATCTGAAAGTGGAAGACAAGGTCTTTAGTGTGCTTGCTAGTAGTACAGTAAGTTTTATGAAAATGGAGGAGATTGAAAAGATCAAGGTCATTTATAGTCTGCAGAACTATGTACAGATCATTGTAGCTTGTATGGAACAGAATATAATGAAAGAGGTTTTAGTCTTCTTGGATAACTTCACATACCTATTTCACTAATTTTCTTGGTTAGGAGTTTTGGAAGCATTCCTAGTTGGTCTGAATGATTAGTGAGGTAAATGTCAAAGGGGTATTATACTCAATGATGGGTCTGTTAAGGAACGATGGAGTGAGATGATGAAAACTTTGACTCTAGAAAAGACACCTTAAGAAAAGGTTTGGATTGACAGAAGGATTTCTCAGACAATAAATTAGATGTGGTGGTTGAACGATTATACTGTACAAAGATGCTCAACTCCGTAATGATTGAGTCAGTTTTGAGAATGTGCCATAGAAATGGTAACAAGGGAAGGTATAATGTTTCTCAAAGATTTCATTTATTAGGGGGTAAGCTCGTGGTTGTTGCAACAGTTGTTTTTATGTCAAACATCTTTTTATAGATGCAGAGAGTTCTTGGGGAAAAATGATAACTGCACTCAGTTACAAATTAACAGTAAACATGACTAAGCATAGTTCTCTTATTTCTACCTTCACAATAGAGAAGTAGATGCCAAAGAGTAAAGGGACCAGGGCATGGCCCTGTGGAATGCTATTAAATATATTCTTTCATTATGAAGAGGAGCCTCAAACCTTCATGACATGTTCTCCATTAGACAGTCAGTGGGTTTCCTTATGTTCTCCTGACATGTGTAAGACTGGGACATACTTCCCTCATTTTTCATCATTAAGATGAGAGTAACTTGAAAAACAGTTCTTGTAGGAAGCATGTCCTATGCATTCCTCATGTAGAGGCTTGCTTCTCAAATCTCCTAACTTATATATATATATCAACTCCATGGTTGCACTACAGTGGGAAAAAGTGAGGGAATCCACTGGAGTGCACCACTGACTTGCAGAATATAAATCTTGGTGATCTGATAAACCTCAATAAAATAGCCAATAAAAAGCCACTTGCATGCAAATGCTACAATGAAGTGAAGATAAACCATCTAGTGGATTACATAGCACTTAACAGTGAGCTGAGAGAACTTAACAGTTATGTTGGTATGAGGAATGGCATCAAAAGCTTATGTCAGCTCAAGATAAGCAGTGTAGACCTTTATTCAAGGCCTCAGTAAACTTTTCAGAGAAGTCAGCTAGACTGAGTAGACACAATCCACCTTTTGTAAAACCAAACTGGTTGGAGACTAGTGACTGCAGATTACCAATGTGACTGCCAATCAAAACAGTTACTCCTTACACTGTCTTACAGATGATGCTAGTAAAGCTAAGGGGTCTATAATTATTTGGGTCAGTGCTAGGCCATCCCTCTTTAGTGATACTGCTGTGTCTGTTCTCTTCTCGTCAGGGATATAACCAGAGGAGAGGCTTATATTGAGCAAGTTAAGAGGGATGGGAGTGGGCTAGATGTTACTTAGTGCTGGACAGGCAACAGATGGAGATGTTGTCAGGACTCATAGAACTGTTGCTCTTGCTTTGCAGAAGGCAAATAGAACCTGGCAAATAGGGAATTTTAAAAGCCACAGTAAGGGATGGGATGGAGGGATCAGTTGATAAGGTAAAGTTAGAACTGACTGCATTGGCTGGAAATTCGGCAATGGCCTCAGAGTTAGTTCAAGAAAATCCAATTAGCAGATAGCTTTAAACAGCATAACACATTATTTCTCATGTTTCTGATATAATTGAAAAAGGCTTGGTGAATGTCTTTGGTAAGAACCCCAAGTTCATATTTGGATTTGCAGTTCTTGGTGGTGCTGTTGAGGGTTGTATTTATCCAATTTAATTCCTTTTGCAGATGACTAGATGCTTCTTCTTAGTATTATAACATGTGTTCAATGATTTGATATTAACCAAGAATAAAAAGGAAAAGCATTTCTCAAAACTAAAAAAAGGAATGCCAGTTGTTCAGCAAGTAGCACTCTCACATTTGATGGTGGAAGATCAGAAGGCTATGGGTTCTATTCCAACGTCAAGTACTTAGATGTATTTATCTATTACTAGCACTGCACTACAGCATGGGGAGGGGAACTGCACTCCTTAATGTGGTATCCTTTAGATGAGACATTAAACTCAGACCCTGTTTGCAAAAGTTGGAGGTAGCTCAGGTAGATGAAGAAGACTGCATGCCTCTTACTGAAAAGAATAAGGGTAATTTCTCTGTTGCCATTGCCAAATTACTCCTGTTCAGTATGAATACTGCCTTGGGTCTCCCCCCCAATAAGAAGCCACTGGATGAGTGGCACTAGCTTGCTAAACAAATGATAAAAAACATTAATTAGTTAACTAACTAACTAATTAACTAAGAACAAACCTCCAAAATGGTATTACTATCGGGAAGCAAAAAACGCAGCAAAATAATGAATAAGGCAACTGCTATAACCTTTTATTTACAAAAACTTAAGCACTTTCATCTTATATATTAAAGACTTCATCAGACAAACAGCAGGATCAATCCAAGTAATTTAAAACTTAGGCAAATCACATGACATTTTCCGCCAAAACTTTAAAAGAGACAGTAAAACAAAAACATAAAAAAAAAAATATATATATATATATATATATATATATATATATATATATATATATATATATATATATCATACCTCCCAACCGTACTGAATTACTCAGTTTTTAAAGAGTTTTGGGGTCCAAATAATGGGGTGCCAAGATTCCCGAGTGGCACCCCTTCATTTCTGATTTTTTTCCCAGCTTTTTTTTTTTAATTTTTCTTTCATTTTTTGAGTTGACGTCATCATGTGTGCGAAAACATCAGAGCCATCAGCCTGTCGGAATTAAGCTCAAGGGCATGCATTTCCGGTTCAGTGTTTGAATGGATCTGCAAGCAGGAATGACACGCTAACTTCTTCTTTGCAGGGCTTAAGGTATTATTTTTGCTTGGATATTTTCTCCTGAATGGCATGATTTATAAGGTATTTGCTTAAGCTCCTGAATGAGTGTGATGGCTTGCACTTGCCTTAATGTTGGCATAACTTAAAAAAAAAGTTTAGTGTGTAAGACCAACCGTATGTGTCTTACGAAGTAGTTTTGCTGAGTTTGTGCGAGTATAAACAAATAAGTACAGTAGGGGTGGAGATGTACTCATTATGGGATTTTAACTTTCCACAGCGTACATATTCTTGAATGTATAGCTTAATGTCTTTACCTTATTCACATTATATTATGCTTTGAATGTTTAAGGACTGTGTAAAGGGTGGGGAGGGGAGAGAATGATGTTTGATTCTTTCCCTGCCATGATTTGGTGGAAAATTGAAATGTATAATTTGTATGGAGGTCATATAATCATTTGGGTAGTTTTAGTTCTTATATTCCCTTAATCATAACACCTGATTATATGCATAAAAAAGGAAGCAACTTGTATGCAGAATGTTAATATCTTCTTCTACCGGGGCAGTCTGCATTATTAAAATTTAATTGATGTATATTTTGACAGATTACAGAAACAGAAATATTTTGGATGGTCTGCGTAGTTATTTTTGGGGAAAGGTGTATATAAGAGTTTTGTGTGTGCTTGAAAGGTGTAGCCTACTGAGGTCTGTGTTATTCATTGTGAAATGATTTTATATTTGAGTGTGATTAAACCAACAGATAAGCACTGTGAGTTACCGATTGTGATCAGTTTCGTATTTTACTAAAATTTGAATAACTAAAAAAATGATTTTTCTAGGAAAACCCAATAAAGTGTTCTAATGTTGTGTACACATACCAACGTGGGACTGTCCAATTTCTTTACATTTGTATTTCCATGTTACTCTTCTGAGTGTCAGATGGGTGTGATTTTTAGTTGCATGAGTTAGCAACATAATTAGAATGAAGTGTTGAAAAAGAAAATCATTTTATAGTTGACTATATAGCATGATTCTTTTAAGTGCCGTTTATCTGAACATAAGTGATGAGTGTGGTATTTTTATGCTGTTGAATTTCTATTAACATGTGAAAACTTGTATTGCCTTATTCAGCGGGGAGAAGCCTTATCTTTTATTTACTACTCATGCCCTTCTCAAAAGTTACATTTGCCCCCTACCATTTGTAATCTTTCTGCCTGTTTAGCCATGATGACTTATGTGCAGTGCAATAATTCTCATGACTGTGTTAGCATTCAGGGACCTGTATTTGGAAAAGACACTTTTCTTTTAATCTTAATATGATGAATAACTAAAGATCATTATTGATTCATCTAAAACTTTTAATTTTAAGAAAATGTTAACATATTTACAATGTATACAAAGAAAGGATGAAATTCAACATTGCATACTGTTGCACAGTGTTAGGAATACATTGACTTGTCAAGGTAATGTTATGCAATTAACATATTAAGAGCCTTGCCTGAAACTTTTAAATAACTTAGGTCAGTACAAAAGTGTGTGTTGTTTCCTTTTTTGCTAGCACATAATGTGGGATTTGTGTGTGTTTGGGGGGGGCTCAACTATGGTTATGGTTCAAGATGTACATGCAAGTGCAGTTCTGCATGTTTTCCAAATTATTGAACAGTAATTTGTTTTCTAGTTAATTTTTGCTCCTTGTGCCTGCTTAGTATCAAGCTCCTTTCATCTGTCTACTTATTCATTCCCAGATGCTCTCTGAGTGCTGGTACAAATGCAGATTGGTGGATGGGCCTTCATCCACACAACCATGAAGGATAGATACCTTTTTCCTTGGCCTTTGTTCTGGTCCAGCTGTCTGCCTGACATCCATGGATTCTGAAAATGGTGCCCCATGGCAAGCACATGCCCTGCACATCTCCCTAATGTGATTGCTACATTATGCAGTTTGGTGGTTATGGATGGCTTGGCCCAACTGCTGTATGGTTGGCATTCTACCTCTGCTAAGAGCTATTGTGCAGTTGGCTGGGCTGCCTTCCACCCAAGATGGGCATGATGGTATCTGCTGTTGACTCCCACCCTCTCTCTTGTGGCCCTCTAGTTGTCAGATCACCAGTCGAGTCCAGGTTGAGTGGGTTGCAGTCGGGGCAAAATTAATGTTTTATGAGGGGAAGGATCTGCAATATTAATAGAGTATGTTTATTTATGTCCTGCGTTTATTGCCAGTAGTTGTATGTCTAGCAGGTCACTAATTACTTAGTGAGTTAAACAATGGAGTTTAGCAGATATCTATTAGTGTTTGTGCATTGTGCTATAAAATATAAAAATAAAATCCAAATAATCATTGTAGAAGTAAAGCAGTATACATGCACACATTAATGTTTATGGTAAATGGGGTGAAATAGCCAGGTAACAGGACATTGGAATGGCTGCAGGGAGACTCTGGTGTCATCTTTTGGTTGTCTGTTCTTCAGTTTGCATTTGAAAGTTGGTATCCCACAATTCCACTGGAGTGGGCGGGGTTACGTAATTATTTATGCAAATTATACGTTAATCAGCGTACTGATTTGTACCTATTTTTCATGGACCTTGTCCAGATTTTTGATGTTTCCAGGTTGAGAGGTATGAGATATATACAATTAAATCATTTTCAAAAATCCCAATATATTATTATATATATAAAACATATTAAAATAAAAAAACTGTCATTTATAATTTATAATATACTTTAAGTTTCAATAAGGGTCCAATAGATATCATGCCATTAATAGCAGGGAAACAGTCTGCCTTGTAAACGAAGCTAACAATCAAGCTCCCTCTTTTCTAATTTCAAGCCCCATGGACCATCCCTGATGGAAAATGTCATGTGATTTGCCTAAGTTTTAAATTACTTGGATTGATTTTGCTGTTTGTCTGATGAAGTCATTAATATATAAGACAAAAGCGCTTATGTTTTGGAAAATAAAAGGCTATAGCGGATGTCTTATTTATTATTTTGCTGCATTTTTTGCTTCCTGATAGTAATACCATTTTGGAGGCTTGTTTTTTACTTTATGTCTTCCAATAGTTAATTAACTAAGAAATAAAATAAATAAATAAAAATAAAAAAGTACCTCTTTTCTATGACAGTTAATATTAACATCACAATAAATTCAAGTCTGCCTGCAGACGTAGTATGAGCAATATACAGTTCTAAAATGTCACTACAAACTGATGCAAAAATTCTGCAGTTGTTGAACAGTTCACAAGTCTCTTTTTGAAATTGCACAATCTAGCTCTGATGCTGTGGAGGCCTTTAGCAGTTGCTTTGTAAACAAAATGCATGAGGAAACTATCAAGTGCCAACCACTGTTTATTAGATAACACTATCCTTCCACCTCTTACCCTCTTTTCATGTAACTCAGTTAGGTATAATATGTTGCTTCAGAAAAGAAGGCCTTTCTCGTCAGCTGGACCTCACTACCTGCCTCTGAAATTTCAGCAGATATATAACTTCTCTGACAGTAACTGTCATAGAAAAGATGGAAATTTACCTTCTATAAATGTTTTCCGGTGCTAGTTCATGGTGAACATCACAAACTTTAGAGACAAAAATATCCAGGTTTCTGAGATGGTTTGGAGCCCTGCAATGCACTGAGGTACCACTTTGTCCAATAAATTTAGTGGCTTCTCTAAAATGCATGGGGAAATTTGATCAGGTTCTAGCTTCCCCCAATATTTTCTCAATGTTACTACTCCTTGATTTCCCCAAACCATTTCCTATTGTTATTTATAAAGTGCAGCTTCAATGCATAGTTCTCAACCTTCTGTGTGTAAAATGTGGAACATTGTATCTCACAATGTAGAACAAGTGGGCAACACGTGGAACACTTCTTAACTACTTCAACTCGGATGTCCACAGCATAGTTATAAAACCATTTTTTTTTCATAAAAAGCTATTTTGATGCATTAATGTGATTCAGTATTATTCAGTATAATTTGCCATGAATGTTTGTAAAAAAAGTCTCAACAATGACTGTGTATCAAACCCTTTCATTGTGGAATAGTATGAAACAGAATGTTTTAAGATTCAGAATAAGGAACTTTCATCATAATAAGCTGTGGTTTAGATGTATGCTTAACCAGGTATGTGAGAAGACTTCTGTGCATTTTTTGGAGGATTTTATATATAAGGGGGTAGAAGTGCTGGCAGAGTGGGGCTTGCCCATCCACAAAAACAAAATGTCATGTAAACGGGCAGTGTTCTGGGAGATTGTGTACTTGATCAGATGTTAGACTGAACATCATTCATCATACCAGTTATTTTTCATTAAGAAGGTTTGTGGTCTGCACTCTTGTGGGAGTAGACGCTAGATTCTGCCCTTCTGAGCTGGGAATTTCTGGTTAAAGGTGGTTAAAGAATTTTATTCTCACCAAGTTTCAAAATTAACTTAAGGCATGGAACTGATCAGTACTAAAAAGTCTCACCCTAGATGAAGCAGTAGCATACTTTAACACCAAATTCCTTGCTATTCTTAACTCCCATGCTCCCAGCTGCTCTATTAGAACCAAAGTTAATATTGCACCATGGCTTTCTAAAGATACCAAAACCAAAATTTCACTCAGAACAAAGCATGGGCCACCTACCGAAAAACAAAAGCCCCTCCTGATCAACTAAGATTCAGAAAGCTAAGGAATGACTCCAAAAAATCCATAACCTTAGACAAAAAAGAACCACTACTGCCATCTACTACAAAAACACCAAAACAAACCTCAAAAGTTCTGAGCAGGAATAAGCAAACTAATCCACCCAGGCCAAACTGCCATTCCACCCCCCTCAGCTTCCCAACAAAAATCCCTAGTAGACATTGTTAATAACTTTAACAGCTTCTTCACAGAGACTATCTAGTCTCTAGCCAGCCAACTCTCTCCCAATGGCTCTAATTCTAATGCAGCCACACCCAAACTCAAACATACTTTACCTTCCAACCTGTTCCTACTCAACTTATTCATGCCCTACTTAAGAAACTAAGACCCACCACCCAGGCTGATGACCTCCTCCCAGCAGACTATCTGCAAAAGGCTGCTGACACCATAGCATACCCCATCTCAATCTTGATCAACAGAGCTATATCTGAAGCTACTATACCCACTATATGGAAAATCTCCCATGTCATACCTCTCCATAAAGGAGGCAGTTCCACTGAACTGTCAAACTTTAGACCCATAGCTATTCTGTCACCTCTAGCTAAAATTATGGAGAAGTGTGTACACATACAGCTTATGTACTACCTCACACAGAAGAAGCTGTTGTCCAACTTTCAGCATGGCTTTAAGCTACACCACAGTACTACTTCTGCCCTCGTCTCTTTCTCTAATGTCATTAACCACAACTGCAGTAATAACTAATTATCCTCAACACTCTTTCTAGATCTATCCAAGGCTTTCAACATGGTAGACCACAAAATGCTTATAAATACCTTGAAGGCCTTCTCCTTAAACAACAATGCACTCCAATGGTTTCAATCCTACCTGCAGGGCAGGGAACAGGCAGTCCTATGGCAGGACAAGCTATCATCTCACCTACCCATCACATTAGGAGTCCCCAAGGGCTTGATACTAGGACCCCTTCTTTTCTCCATCTTTATCAACTACCTTCATTCAGTCATCCCAGATGCTACCTGCATTCATTATGTGGATGACTCCACCTTGATTTGTTCTGACACCTCACCAGCTACTTTATTCACATTAACCCAAAATACCTTCAATACAGTGGAAAAATGGCTCTCCAACCAACATCTAATCCTAAACCCCAACAAAACTAAGCTGCTCCTCTTCTCCCCCACACTCAGGACCCCCCCTGCCATCCTTCAACATAACCACTAACAATGGCACTATCATCTCCCCAGAAGCCCAGACTAAACTATTGGGTGTCATAGTTGATAACAACCTAAAGTTTGATGTGCATATCAATCAAACTATCAAAACCAGTAATAAAAAACTTGGCTCTCTTTACAGAAACAAACCTTTCCTTACCCCACTTGCTAGAACTGCAATTGCCATTCCCATCTACTGTCAACTCTTCTTTATGCCTCACCTCTATTCTCCAACTTAAACAAAACAGATCTTAATAAACTATCATCCTGCTATAACCACATTGCCAGATTTGCTACTGGCACAGTCTACCGGACACACCACTGTCACAACCTAAATCGCCTAGGATGGCTTGAACTGCCAAGCCTACTACAGTTCAACCAGCTAATAGTGACACATAAAGTCCTTTACCAACCAGAAAATACACCATGACTAAAAAATATTATCACCCCCTACACCAGCACCTGGCCACTGCAATCATCCACTAGACTCCTAGTTCAAACATACAAATCCAACTACTCAACTGGGGACTCTCTGTTTGCCAACTCTGTTGGAAAAACATGGAACAAACTCCCAGCTGACTTGACCTTAGAACCCTCACTAACTCAATTCAAAAACAAACTAAAGAAATACTTCAAAACTCATTGGTTATGTCCTTGCACTAACCCCAACTAGTGACCTCTCTATTTCTTAGGTGCCTTACCTTCAACTACTGCTAACTTTTTTCTACCACACCATTTCAGGAAGGGTCAATTGTATAACTTCTGCTCAATGTGTCTTAAACCTGAATGTAATGTTATGTATATATATATATATATATATATATATATATATATATATATATATATATATATATATGTAACTTTGAAAATAATGTTATGTTTTGTAAAGTGTTTATAATAAGTTAGAACTATATGTTCTAAATGCTGGTATTGCTTATGACTGTCATCTGCTTGAAACTGGCATTTACTAAATGCTCAATGTGTATTATTATCTTGGAGCTTTTCTCCACGGGCCTCCACTGAAAATGGACATATATCCAATCGGACTATCCCGGTCAACAAATGTAAAATAAAAATAAATAAATATTGTGCCTGCTTATTTGAACTGTTTCTTTCTGAAATTGGTGTGCCTTGTTTGCTGTAGCATAGACTAGATTCAGTCATCCTAAATCTAGTTTTGTTTGTGTAACTTGAGCACTAATACAGGCCATCTTTTTTGGAGAAGGTTCCCCTGCACCCTAGTGGCAGGAATGTGCAGTTAGAACTTGTCTGATTGAAGACTGCTGGAACAGGGCACAGTTTTGAGCTTTTTTACTGGTTAATTGGGTAATTTGTTTAAATCAGTTTGCTCATTTTCTATTGTTATATAAAAAAATTGCACTTTATTCATCTGCTTTTACTGTATTTGTGTTTCTTCCTACTTTATTACTTTATTTTGCTTTTGCTGCTGCTTGTTCTTAAAATTACTTACTTGCATTTATTCTGCTATATTTATTATTGCTTGTTAGTAGACTGATTAAATTGTAACTGTTATTCTAAGCCTTTGGTTGAAGAACTTTGGCTTCAGACCAGTTGTTTGACATTAAGAAGGTTTGTGGTCTGCACTGTTGTGGCAGGACAGGTAGCTTACATCCTTCTAAGCTGAGAGTTGCTGATTGAAGGCTTAGTGTCTGTTATTCTAAAAGTGTATTAGTTCTGGTTTAAGCATTTGGGCTTCGGGCCAGTTATTTTACATTAAGAAGATGTGGTATGCATTCTTGTGAGAGGAGAGGGTAGATTCTGCCCTTCTGAGCTGGGAGTTTCTGGTTAAAGGCTTACTGTGCCTGTTTATTTGAACTGTTTCTTTCTGAAATTGGTAAGCTTTGTTTGCTGTAGCATTGACTAAATTAAGACCTACTGAATCTAGCTTTGCTTGTATAATTTGAGCACTAATCCAGACCATTTTTTTGGAGAAGGTTCCTGTGCACCCTAGTGGCAGGAGTGTGCAGTTAGAACTTGTCTGATCGAAGACTGCTGGAACGGGACTCAGTTTTTAGCTTTTTATTAGTTAATTGGTTAATTTGTTTAAATCAGTTTGCTCATTTGCTACTGTAATATTAAAAATACACTTTATGCATCGCTGCTTACCTAGGGTTAAACTATTCCCGGTGCCATAAAGTCTGCTCTTCAAAATTTCCCTTAGAACTAGCCAGGTTTTTTTTAGTTTTAGCACTAAAATCTGTTTCTTTGAGCTCAGCACTTGTTCAGAACTCATTGTAAGCACTAAATAAGCTACAAATTACTACAGCATTCAACTTTCCTCACTTGTCTAGAGGAAAACAGTTTTTAGTACTTAATAAATAAGCATCTATCCAGGCATGTCTAAGGGTCAACTCCCGGTGTTTTCTCCTGTCTACCTGATGAATCTGGACATCTTGGGGCAATGCAGCAATTGCCTCATGTACACAGACAACCCTGTCCTCCTACCACCCAACACTACAGCATGTGAGAGATGCACTTATATAGCCAAACTGGAAGCAAAGCTCTCTTCACCCAATACTGGACTAGACAGTCAAGAGGAGAAGGTAAACACTTGTACCACACCACACTCATCACATAGTCCCTCAAAACCTACACCATCAAAACACACACATAGAAACACAAAACTCCTACATTTGTGGAGGCTCTCAATTAAAATTTGCTCAAGCAACAGAGACCTCCAAAGCAGGAATGCAGGCAACCTCCACCCCCCCCCAACACAACTCAAATGACACGTAGCCCACAAACTCAGTGTGCCACTAAGGCATAACAATGTACCCAACACTCTAGTCATAGGTGACTCTATAGTCAGGCACACTGATGTTCCACTCACCAGGCTAAATAATTAGAAAGTTACTGTCAGCTCCCTGTTGGGTGCCAGGATCCGCCACATAATGCAAACACTCAGGTCACTCCACAACAAGTACAAATATGACTCTGTCATTGTCCATGTTGGTGAGAATGACCTGAGACATACCTCCCTGGACTACATGAAAAGAGACATGGAGGAGCTCTCTGATCTTGTAGCCCAGGCAGGTATGGCCCTAGCCCTGAGTAGCATCCTGCCATCACCCAGAATGATACCACAGTACAAGGACAAAATGATTGACTTCAACAATTGGCTAAGCTTCTGATGTCATTCTAAGGGGATCCAGTATCTGTCTGCCTGGGATGACATGATCGACAGACCACGATGCTTTGCCAGAGATGGCCTGCACCTGTCACTCTTGGGATTCCGGATACTGGCTAAGGCTCTTGCCACCCCTATAGTGCCTTTTTTTAGGCAAGGTTCAAATGACAAATTCACCACCTTAACAGGTACAAGCAAGCAAAATCTGAAGGTAATGCTACTTAATGCAAGAAGTCTAAACCTCAAAAATGCATTCACTCAAGGCACTCTTCAAAATGGAGAACATCAACATCTGTGTAGTGACAGAGACCTGGTTCAAGGCTCCAGAGAGCATCCTTGCATTACCAGGCTATAATTCATATGACACCTTTCGGCCACCTAACCTGGACCGAAACACTAAAGGCAGAGGTGTGTCCATATTCATTAAAGATATCAACACCTCCAGGCTAGTTGCTCAGCATAGTGCATCCAAGATTATCCAAGTGCAACTAACTCTGGGCAAGACGCAATCCAAATTGTAACTTGCAACAGATCCCCCACCATGCCCCAGGATTCCCACTCCTCATTTCTTGATACACTGGAAAATGTTAGGGTACAACCCAATGCCCTAATAATGGGTGATTTCAACTACCCCACCATTAACTGGGAAAACTACTCATGTACCAACTCTTTTGCTCAACATTTTCTGGAATTCATAAATTCCAATGCCTTGGATCAACTTATCCACACCCCCACCAGGGCAGCAATATCCTAGACCTGGTCATTACCAACATGGGCGACCAGTGTTCCACACCAGAGGTCAATTCCTCATTGGTCAGATCCAACCACAAGCTAATCACCCTAGACATCCATATCCCGCCCCACCCCCCATTAGGGAAACCACTGTAAAAAATTTCTCCAAAGCCAACTTCATGCTTCTTAAGACAGAAGTGGCAAACTTCACGACACCCATGCAGACGGACAATAGAGGTACGACTGCTGAATCCTACACAAATGCACTTTATAAGCACTTACAAGAGTGCATGGATCATGCTACCCCTAACAGAACGAAGATGCTATCCTCCAAAAAAAGGAAGCCAATTTGGTGGTCCCCTGTCATAAACAAACTCTACAACAGAAGAAAGAAACTGTTGCAAAAAAGAGTAAAATCCCATGGAACTCCCTGGTCAGCCTCAGGAAGAAACTGAGATCCCTCATAAAATCCTCCAAAGCTAGTTACAAAAACAAAATTGCCACTGATTCTAAAGACAACCACAAAGCATTCTATAGCTATGTCAAGAATCTCAATGGTAACACTCAGATCTGCTCTGAGCTACAGCACAATGGCACTAAATATACAGAACCAACTGATACTGCAAACATCCTGGCAGATAGGTTCAGTGCTAACTTTACCCCCCTCTCACCCCTGAAAGGGCCCATCTTTATACCTGAAGAATGCAAAGTTCCTGTAATCATGGCTGCACAGGTAAAAAACACAGTCTCCAAAGCCAAGAACACAGCATCCATGGGACCTGATAACATCCCAGGCTGCGTTCTACATGAACTGCAGAATGAACTGGCACCCCACCTAAGAACCATGTTCAATCATAGCCTCACCTCAGGCTTTGTGCCCACTGAATGGTGCACAGCGATGGTTACCACCCCATTAGCCTAAAGCCTAATTTGCAAGGCCATGGAATGTATCATCATGGAACTTATAAACAAAGCCACTGGTAATCTCCAAACTCTGGACCCCACCCAGTTTGGGTTTGTAAAAGGCAAGTCATGTCTCCTAAACCTGATAGACTTCTTTGAAGCAGTCACCAAAGCCATAGATGAGGGTAAGGTAGTTCACACAGCCTATCTAGATCTCGCCAAGGCTTTTGACACCATACCCTACTCTGGAATTATAGACGAACTCACTAAACTAGGTATAAATCCCTATGTTGCAAGATGGGTTGCCAAGTGGCTCACTGACAGAACCCACACTTTGAAAGTAGCAGACTCCAAATCCGACTTCAAACCAGTGACAACTGGAGTACCACAGGGTTCAGTCCTGGGTCCTCTCCTGTTTGATATCTATTTTTCTGAAGTACAGACTAACACAGAAGGTCTTTGGTTAATGAAGTTTGCAGATGACTGCAAACTAGGAGCCATTATCAAAACTCCTAACGATGTGAACATCCTACAAAAGGGCCTCACTGAGACAGATGCCTGGAGTCAAAGCCATTGCCTCAAGCTCAATGCCAAAAAGTGCATTGTCATCCCCTTTGGTAAAAACTCTGTACCCATGAGCTACCACATAGGTGGTAGTCTACTTAACACCGAAAGCGTGATAAGAGACCTTGGGACACAGGTGGACAGTAGTCTCTCCTTCGATAATCACATTGCCACAGTAGTCAAGAAATCCTTCTACGTGGCACACCTCATCACAAAAGGTTTCTTATCCAGGAAAAAAGAGATCATTTTTCCCCTCTACTCATCACTCATTAGACTCATTATAGAGTACAACGCCCCTTTTGGTATGTACCTCACAAGACATCTACAACAACTGGAAAGGCCGTAGAAATACCTCAGAAAGAGGATTACCAGCTTCAAACAGATGCCCTATGCAGACCATCTCAAAAAACTAAAGCTTTACTCTGTCACATATTGCCTACTCAGATTCAATCTCTGACTAATATACAAAGCTGTGTCAAACCCAGAGCTGTTGGACATGTTCCCCTTAAAGAAATCCCAATCCCTCCGAGTTACATGCTCTAGGGACCTAAACCTTGTCACCACAATAAACAGAACATGCTGGAGGGATAGATTCCTGTCCCAGAGACTTCCCATACTCTGGAGCAAACTACCTATCTATATCAAACAAAGCTCCTCATTAGCACTCTTCAAGAAAAATGTTGATGATTGGATGGGAAATTGGAAATTCACCCTGGGGATCACCTCTGTGGCTCTGCTCGACAGGGGCACAGGAAAATAATTTTCTTGTGTGGCGAAAGCCAGGGTACCTTTTTGGCTAGGCTTATATAGGCCCTAGGGCCAATAGCCTAGTACCTACCTATGAACCTATGAACCTATAAGCAGACCAGTTCTGGTATTCACATAATTTACTGTATCAGTGAATGTTAGAAGTGTCTTAGGAACCAGTTAGTACTGCTGAATAATGACATGAATTTTGACTAGTCAGACTGTTTCACACATCTGCATTTGCAATAAGTCAAAGTTTTCTAATTTTAATATTGTTCAAAACAGGAAAAACTGGCTACAGTCATTGGTAAGATACCAGCTGTGGTAAAATTCTAGGGTTTACTAGTTAAAATTCTGAGGTTTGGCTGTCAAATTTTTTTTTTTTTTTTTTTAGGTACTGAGATTAAGTGAGCAAGACCACATGGACTGCAAGAGTTGAATTAGTAAGACGTGCACACCTGCGCAAATGATTATGCTGTGAGCTGACAGGGTGAACAAAAAAAGACCAAAACTTCAGGGACAAGAGTAGATCTTGAACATCACTCTTCTTTAAACTTCAATCCCCCTGCACCCTCTGATGTGGGGGCCAAGACTCCCACACCTCCTGAAATTATATATATCAACTCTGAGGTTGCCATACCACAAAAAAAATGGAATATCCTGTGAAATTGGCATATCAGACAATATATGTAAATACATTTTATTTTGCTGTTCATTCTCAGCATTATGGGGCTAGCTAAAACAGGTCCCAAAATTTCAAATAATTACAAAAATGACTGACTATATCACAGTGTGGACTCTTAGAGAATGTAATAATATGTTGTTCATAATGTATGTTGGATCAAATGCAAAGTAACTGATGATGAAACCAGCTCATATGGAAACAGGCCCTCTCCTTGTGGAAAGCAGCAGAAATCTCCCTAAACATGGTGAAAGGACATTATGGTCCCACCTGCAAATCCAGCAGGCAAAAACGTTGTGCTGAGACCTCTGGTAGAATAGGTTGTTGTGTTACTTAACTTTATTTTTTTTAATTGTTGAAATCATTAGAAATGTAAATAAAAAGATGAGTAAGAAACCC
Source organism: Protopterus annectens (assembly GCF_019279795.1). Taxonomy (NCBI): domain Eukaryota; kingdom Metazoa; phylum Chordata; order Ceratodontiformes; family Protopteridae; genus Protopterus; species Protopterus annectens. The sequence goes on from NC_056732.1 coordinate 345,663,494, forward strand.
TGGTATTTAAACCAGTATAAATTATCATTGTAGTCATTACGGAATTTTGGGATGCATTACATATTGTTCTATCTGATTATAAAAAAAATCAAATATTAATAGTCTGTAAAGAAACAAGTGACTTGGCAGTATTTCTACACACATTTATCATTGGCCATTTTATTTCTTTGAACCTTGATACTGAAGCACTGGTCATTGATATTTATAGTGTTGTTTATTTCCCCATAATCATTTTTATATTTGTTATGATACACCAAGGATAAACATGGACAGACATCTTCTCCTTTTAGAGTACTTATTTAATACCACTGTGGATTGATCTCACAATAATGTTAGGTAACTTTAATTACCCTCTGATAGATTGGGTTAATTATACTACAGAATCTTACCTTAAACCCTGAATTTACTGATTTCAGGAACATAAAACACCTTTTATCATCTAATCTTCTAATGCATTTATGGCACAAATACCCTGGACTTGGCCTTCAGGAATAACCTTAATCTTGTTTCAAATACTGAAGCTTTACAGCCACTGACCACGGGGGTAATAGACTTCACCATTTTTAATGCCACTAATCTAATCTCTAAAACTGTTCTTTATCATTACCAAAGTCTACATCTACAAGAATTCTTTGCCTGTACTGATGGCATTAACATGCAGGATTTATGCAGTAGCAGTAGTACAAAAGGGTGATCTAAGATACTAACAGTGGGTCATGATACATTAAATAAACTTAATACAAAGAACCAGCACTTAGAAGACTTCATGACTGCCATGGTGGAAACCCCATGTTAGAGATCCAAGGTGAAAATGCAAAGGTGTGACGTATAAAAAATACAAACAAAAGGAGATTAATTGTGCAGCCAGAAAACCAAACACAGTGATTTCCCAGTTAAATAGAAATTTAAGGATGAGTTAATGAGAAGAAAAGACAACAAAAAGATAGACTATATTTCAAAAGCAGTTATTCACTCATGTCAAGATTACTGTTACTGAAGTCTGGGTTACTACCCACTACATTTTCTTATATAAGAGTTTTTGTAAATATTTTTATGAAGTGGTCGCACATATGAATGACACTCTGTTCACGAATAAGTTTGCTTATACACACAGACTTAATTGTGCAGTGACTACTGAAGGTAATGAATAACTCAATCGTGGCACCTGACAATTTCCCAGAACATTTCATTAATTTGGTTAAAGATGCCTTAACAAGTTCTATGGGAATACTGTTTTAATATTACCCTTCAAAAGGTACAGCTCCAACTCGGTGGATGCTACACAGAGTGGTCCCTATCCATAAAATGGTATGGTAGCTCAGGTCCAAAATTATAGACTGATCAACCTTATGTCAGTCACCGGTAAGTGCTTTGAGAGATGTTTGATTGCACTACTAAAGCTGAACAACAGGTGTACAGGTTTTCTGGACTTACTGCAACTTCAGCTCATGGATATCAAAGCTACTCTAATTAGCATGGTAGATTTCTTTGAACCAACCTGTCTCATATTAGATGTGGGTCTTTCGGTACTGACAATTTGAATCAATTTTCCAAAAGTATTTGATACATTGCCAAACATTGAAAATATAAGCAACTGATTGAAGCCCAATTCGAGTGGATATATTCAAGAACACACTGCTCGTACACCAATAAAAAGACGTTTAATTCCACATAAATCCAGCGTTACAAAACAGGTTTAGCGCTTTCAACCGTACATTACAGTCTTCCTCAGAACACTTTATTCAAAACATTTGAACCATTTTATATAATCCTTAATTGAATAATTAGAACAATTAATTCAAATTCCCGCCAAAAAATATTTAAAAGTATTTAAAAAATCATTTAAAGGCGTGTTCCCATAAAACACACATTATGCATAAGTGTTTTTTTTAAAAAACTAGTCCATATTTATGAACTAACTTGAAAAAGTCAGTTTAGATTAAAATGCTTAAACAATATATTATTTTTTAAAAAATTAAAGCAAGATAAATAGTGGCAACTAATGATGCAAAGGTATGACATTGCTAAACTTGCAATACATAAAATAATGCAATGCTTTATATATAATTAATTACAAATAACCATTATGGTAACAGTCAACAATCACTTCATAAAATATGGGTAATATCATATGATGCTTTTGTAACTAGTTTTCTGATTAAATTCCTGAAACATGAAAAGCAGATGGTCACTTTACATATATCATAATAAAAAAGGTTTGATACTAATAAAATCGTTCAAACCTGGTTTCCGTACGGAATCAGTCAATATCTGCCATCTGCTTTCCTTAAGAGCTAATTCATTTTCCAATTTCCATTAAAAGGAGAGATAGACACCTGATCAATAATACTAAAATGGAAACTGTGATCACTGCCTTTATTTGCAATATGCCTATATAGAGCATTTTTATTATCACACTTCTGTATCCTATATTGGTGTTCATACAGCCGTTTCTTCAGCTGTCGCTCTGTTTTGCCTATATAATGTGCTTTACACAATTTGCATAATGCCACATAAACCACACCTTTGGTTTCACAGTTTCCTTTCAAACTTTTATATAGGTAGCGTTAAGGTCATTTAACCTAAAACCTTTGTCCTGATTGATGTATTTGCACTGTCTACACCTGCCACACTTGGTTGTCCCTCTATTGACCTCACTTTTGGTACTAACCCTCTTGTTACTAGCCCTCTCCAACAATCTTTTGACATTGGGGGCTGTCTTATACACATGTCTGGGCACTTTACCTAGAATCTCCTCTGAATCCAAGGCTGCTAACATTTCCCAGTGTCTTCCAAGAATGTCAATGATGATGTTAGTGAAGGGAGTGTACGTAAGAATACATACTCTTCCCATACTAGTATGTTTATTCTTATTTGCTGTTATCTTGCTATAATTTCCCAAAATTGGAATGTATTTTGATCCCCACTGGCTCTGTACTTGATTGGTCACTTCAGTAACCATTCTGTCAGGATATCCACGATCCAAGAATAACTGTTTAAGAACTGTTAATTCCAAAATCATGGTATCCCTGGTAGAGCACATCCTAGCAACTCTAATACTTTGACCTTTTAAGATGTTCCTGAAAACATGAGGAGGATGGTTACTAGTGTAGTGAATGTAGTCGTTTGAAAAAGTGGGTTTCCTGTAGACCCTAGACCTAAAACCTTCAGAGCTGTGACTAATGAGTGTATCTAGGAACGGTGTTTCTGTACGATGGTAACTGTGGGTAAAATAGAGAAATTCTGTGGTGGAATTGAGGTAAGACATGAAATCATCCAACCTGGTCACCGAAGCGTTCCAAAGAATGAAAATGTCGTCGAGATAACGTGCATAGTACAGGATGTCAGAATCAAACTGACTGTTGAACACGTATCTCGATTCCCACTCGAGCATGACCAGGTTGGCATACATAGGGGCACAAGCCGCCCCCATGGCAACTCCCTTGATCTGTCTGAAGAATTCTCCCTGAAATTCCACAAAATTGTAGTCCAGAACCAATCCCATCATGTCACAGATCAAGTTGATCTTGTCCCACGTGAAACCCGAATGTTTTTGTAGACTACTGGCAAAAAATTCCAATCCTTGCTCCTTAGGGATACTGGAAAACAAATCCTTGATGTCAATAGTAAGGAAAATAGCTTGTATCTTCCATCTGTCCCTAGTGAGGTCTCCCAAAAATCTCCATGAGTCTTTCATCAAATGGGGGATGGAGTCGTAGATGTTCTTGAGCCATCGGTCTATCAACTGACCTATCTTGAAAGTCTTGGAACGGGATCCAGATACAATAGGCCGAAAAGGAGGGTTCTCAAGACATTTGTGGATCTTGGGTATTCCTACCATCTTAGCCAAGATGGGATGATCGGTCTTCAAGTAGGTGTAGGTGTCATTGGTTATCCTATTATCTATCAAATATTCCTCCAGACACAAATCAATCCTTTTGTGTCCAATGGAAATCTGATTCAAGGATATACTCTCATAATTGCCAGATTCATATAAAATGTTGTGTATGACATCATTGTACTCGGTGGTGTAAAAGACTACTGCCCCACCTCCCTTATCGGGCTTCATGATTCTGATGTCCCTGTTGCACATAAACTTGTTTAAACAATCTCTCTCAAGATGTGATAAATTGTCATCATATTTGATCCTTTCCTTCTTGATGTTCCTGTGTAAATGGTAAATGTCGTGACAAACCATTTTTTCAAAATTGGATATAATGGGGTTACTTGCCGGAATGTATGTACTATTTTTCCTCAATTCCGTATCCGCTACTCCGATCAAGTTGTTAGTCTGATTGGAGTTGTCATCAGTCTCTTTGTCAAATAATAATGCTAAATTAAGCCGTCTACAATATTTCTTCACCTCAATGATATTGTCAACTAAATTCAACCCAGTCATAGGGATGTATTTCATCCCTTTACTCAAAAGTTTTACAAAAGCATTGTCAATTTCTAAATCCGTGAAATTGTATACTTTGTAACCTTCACTCGTGGTAATCGTGGGACGTGGGGGATCTGTGTCAGAAGGGGTTCCAGAATTAACTATGAGTTCATCCACACCATCCGTCCTGTTATTCTCCTTGAAGTACCAGTGTGAACTATCCTCCCCTCTAACTTTGTAAGAAATACTGTCATCAAAATATGTGGGTGAATTTGACAAAACACCTTGAGTCAAACTCACATGTAATTGTGAGAGGTGTCCTGACAAGTCGGGGTGGTCTAATCGTTCATGTGTTGGGATCTTGAATAATTTCCCACTGTTGTCTGACAGTAGATCTAGATAAATATCTTTACAATTAGTCAAATTTTTCATTATTGTCTCTTGTGATTTCTCGCTGGATAAAACCTCCCCCCCTGAAAATTTTCTTCCCCAAATCCACTTTTAGAATATTTCCTTCTATATGAATGCACGAACTGAAGGTTACCCTTATTTCTGTTGGCCGGCCAGATGTAAACTCTATTGTTATTGTACATATCTAAATCACGTAGGATTTTTTTCTGTTTTCTCTCCACAATGCCTGATATTTTCTGTTCTGCCACACTATATTGTTTGGTGTATAATTCCCTCCAATGGTCAAACTCTGGGTCATTGATGATAGTAGAATTCATTTTCTCAGCTTCTTGTATTAATCTAACAAGCTTATCATCGTTAAATTTAATCAGTAATTTGATGTATGCAACACCAAAACCATCAAATAAGTCATTAAATGCACGCATAGTATCTGTCCCATAATCAATACCTAAAGGGAGCTTAAAAAATCTTAATCCCTTGGGTATGACTTTATTTTCAAGGCATTTGTCTAAATAACTAACATCAACCTTTGTGTTTTTTATAGCCACTAATTTTCGTCCAAAATCATATATCGCATATCTCATAGAGTGCTGAATCTCACTAGTTTTGTTTGATATAGATTTATGTTTACATACATAATTGCTCTCTTTCTCAAAATAATCAATATTATCATCTAAAAATTGTTCCATTAATGCATTTTTGTCAACATGTATACATTCATGGTTTTGTACATTAATGTTGTTAACATTGCACATATCAGATTTCTCAAAACAATTGCTGTGACATACACCAGAAGCATTTTGCATAACTGTTTGAGGTAAATTACCTTTCAAAAACTGTGTTTGTTTAATATTTCCATGTCCATATGTTTTGACCACCCGTGCATCTTTTGGTCTGGCTCCAGCTACTTGTTGTTCACGTCTTGCCTTGCTAACGCTGAAGTCAAAAGTAAAATCGTGTGCAGAAACACTCTGCAATCGATCGATGGAGCAATGTTCTTCATCCTGTATGAATAAATCTAGTCCCATATCGTGTGTTGTTTTTCCTTTATTGGGCAAATCAATGTTCATAGTCCCAAGATTTCGGTTAGCTTCGGTATCACCATCCGTGTCTCTGAGCTCTCTTGGGAATCCACAATCCGGGGTACGTATTACGTTTGCAGCAGGTAGCTCCGGAGATGACGCTGTCATCATGGCATTACGTTTCTTGCTACCATGTCTATCCTGACTGTTAGACTCAGTCATATCCGTTAATTTACCTTCCGTCTCTCTGTTGGATATCTCCTTGGTATTAAATGTAGTAACTAAGCCGGCAATCAGCTCCGTGAGACGGTGCACCTCATTCTGTAAAGCGGAAAGATCCGCTCTCAAAGTCATAACCAATGACACCTACACCTACTTGAAGACCGATCATCCCATCTTGGCTAAGATGGTAGGAATACCCAAGATCCACAAATGTCTTGAGAACCCTCCTTTTCGGCCTATTGTATCTGGATCCCGTTCCAAGACTTTCAAGATAGGTCAGTTGATAGACCGATGGCTCAAGAACATCTACGACTCCATCCCCCATTTGATGAAAGACTCATGGAGATTTTTGGGAGACCTCACTAGGGACAGATGGAAGATACAAGCTATTTTCCTTACTATTGACATCAAGGATTTGTTTTCCAGTATCCCTAAGGAGCAAGGATTGGAATTTTTTGCCAGTAGTCTACAAAAACATTCGGGTTTCACGTGGGACAAGATCAACTTGATCTGTGACATGATGGGATTGGTTCTGGACTACAATTATGTGGAATTTCAGGGAGAATTCTTCAGACAGATCAAGGGAGTTGCCATGGGGGCGGCTTGTGCCCCTATGTATGCCAACCTGGTCATGCTTGAGTGGGAATCGAGATACGTGTTCAACAGTCAGTTTGATTCTGACATCCTGTACTATGCACGTTATCTCGACGACATTTTCATTCTTTGGAACGCCGGTGACCAGGTTGGATGATTTCATGTCTTACCTCAATTCCACCACAGAATTTCTCTATTTTACCCACAGTTACCATCGTACAGAAACACCGTTCCTAGATACACTCATTAGTCACAACTCTGAAGGTTTTAGGTCTAGGGTCTACAGGAAACCCACTTTTTCAAACGACTACATTCACTACACTAGTAACCATCCTCCTCATGTTTTCAGGAACATCTTAAAAGGTCAAAGTATTAGAGTTGCTAGGATGTGCTCTACCAGGGATACCATGATTTTGGAATTAACAGTTCTTAAACAGTTATTCTTGGATCGTGGATATCCTGACAGAATGGTTACTGAAGTGACCAATCAAGTACAGAGCCAGTGGGGATCAAAATACATTCCAATTTTGGGAAATTATAGCATGATAACAGCAAATAAGAATAAACATACTAGTATGGGAAGAGTATGTATTCTTACGTACACTCCCTTCACTAACATCATCATTGACATTCTTGGAAGACACTGGGAAATGTTAGCAGCCTTGGATTCAGAGGAGATTCTAGGTAAAGTGCCCAGACATGTGTATAAGACAGCCCCCAATGTCAAAAGATTGTTGGAGAGGGCTAGTAACAAGAGGGTTAGTACCAAAAGTGAGGTCAATAGAGGGACAACCAAGTGTGGCAGGTGTAGACAGTGCAAATACATCAATCAGGACAAAGGTTTTAGGTTAAATGACCTTAACGCTACCTATATAAAAAGTTTGAAAGGAAACTGTGAAACCAAAGGTGTGGTTTATGTGGCATTATGCAAATTGTGTAAAGCACATTATATAGGCAAAACAGAGCGACAGCTGAAGAAACGGCTGTATGAACACCAATATAGGATACAGAAGTGTGATAATAAAAATGCTCTATATAGGCATATTGCAGATAAAGGCAGTGATCACAGTTTCCATTTTAGTATTATTGATCAGGTGTCTATCTCTCCTTTTAATGGAAATTGGAAAAATGAATTAGCTCTTAAGGAAAGCAGATGGCAGATATTGACTGATTCCGTACGGAAACCAGGTTTGAACGATTTTATTAGTATCAAACCTTTTTTATTATGATATATGTAAAGTGACCATCTGCTTTTCATGTTTCAGGAATTTAATCAGAAAACTAGTTACAAAAGCATCATATGATATTACCCATATTTTATGAAGTGATTGTTGACTGTTACCATAATGGTTATTTGTAATTAATTATATATAAAGCATTGCATTATTTTATGTATTGCAAGTTTAGCAATGTCATACCTTTGCATCATTAGTTGCCACTATTTATCTTGCTTTAATTTTTTAAAAAATAATATATTGTTTAAGCATTTTAATCTAAACTGACTTTTTCAAGTTAGTTCATAAATATGGACTAGTTTTTTAAAAAAACACTTATGCATAATGTGTGTTTTATGGGAACACGCCTTTAAATGATTTTTTAAATACTTTTAAATATTTTTTGGCGGGAATTTGAATTAATTGTTCTAATTATTCAATTAAGGATTATATAAAATGGTTCAAATGTTTTGAATAAAGTGTTCTGAGGAAGACTGTAATGTACGGTTGAAAGCGCTAAACCTGTTTTGTAACGCTGGATTTATGTGGAATTAAACGTCTTTTTATTGGTGTACGAGCAGTGTGTTCTTGAATATATCCACTCGAATTGGGCTTCAACATTGCCAAACATTGGCATTAATAATGTATATACTTTAATTAATCTGCAGCTAGACAGATATAATATAAGCTAGATTCAATGTTGGCTGGATAACAGGTCACTCAGAGTAGTCATGCTGGGAAATTATTCAGATCAGATGAAAGCAAAAATAGGAGTTGGTTAAGAATCAGTACCAGGACCTATAATGTACAATATGGTCACTGCATCCTTTCTGCTACAAACTATATGCTGGATCTCAAAGTAGACAAAGTACACAGATGGCATAAAGGCTACAGTCTTATCAAATAAGGATGTGGACCAGATCAACACATACTTACACAAGATTACTAACTGGGTAAAATAGTTAGGCCTCAAGTTCAGCTTATAAAAATTTTAAATTATGTTATCAGGTAGTCACATTTCAAATATGCATATTATAGTTATGACAGAAAGTACATACTGGATATGATTAAAGTAATCAAGGCTTTAATTGTTATGCATAATAGTGATATGACCTATACAGTAAATTTCATGCACTGAAGAAATGAAACCTTCAATTTAATGACTTTGCTTTTTAAGACCAAGACTGCTAGGCATCCAATGATATTGAGACAGTATTGAGAGCTCTGTTCAAAACATTTGTGAGGCCTACTCTGGAAGTCAATGGTTCATTTTAAGGTGATCTTCTTCTTTTGGAGCAAGTCCAGAGAAAGTTTGCTGATAAAGTTCTGCCCTGGAAGCTTATGACATATAGTTTTATACTGCATTGTTTAAATTTGCATAGATTTACATGGAGATTCATCAGCATGAAGCTTTGTCTGGCATTCAAAGCATTTCAAGTACTGTGTATCAGTGCAAGTATATCTCTTAATGAAACATGAAAAGGGACTAGATTCTTCACATGGATGACTTAATTACTGTGGAAAACCTATCTGCTCTTGAATGTCTCTCTCTCCTTAGGTGAGTTTAAAAGAGATAGATTATTGGATGGGAAGTCATGCATGACATAAATAGCTTGGTCTGTGTTCCATGTAAGGCAGTAAGCCAGAATATTGGGTTTTATATACTCATTAATCAAGCATAACCATAAAACATGTATCTAATTTAAATATATCCTTAATAAAGTCATATAAATCGATATAAAGAAAAAAAAAGAAAAAAGAGAAAAAGATAGCACCAAAAATCCCACCAAAATTATTGTTTTTTTAATCCTGTCTGCTCTGCTGATCAGCTCATTTGCCCATTCAATAAGTTCAATTTATTTATTTATTTGTTTATTGACATTTGTTGACCGGAAAGTCCAGGGCGGCCACGGTGGTGCAGTGGTTAGCATTGCCGCCTCACAGCAAAAGGTTCTCCGGTTTGATCCTCAGCTGGGGTGCCTTCTGTGCAGAGTCTGGTGTCCTCCCTGTGGTCACGTGGGTTTCCTCTGGGTGCTCCGGTTTCCTCCCCCATCCCAAAGACATGCTGCAGGTGGATTGAGCACTCTAAATTGGCCCTAGGTGTGAGTGTGTGCATGTGTGTGCCTTCTGTGGAAGGTTGGGCGCCGGGCTGGCAACTCGACACCGTAAAACTCCACTGCCAATCATGAGCAGACAGGGTGATCTGCTGTGGCGACCCCTAACTGTGAAAAAGCCGAAAGAAGTTGACCGGAAAGTCCACTGGGTCAATTTAGCCATTTTCAGTGGTGGCCTGGGGAGAAAAGTTCCACAATTAATACAGTGAAAAATATAGAAACTTAACAAAAATTTATAAATGTAAAATACACAAAAATATAAAAACTTAAAAATGCATAAATGTAAAATACACTGTGTACCAGACTTATAAAACTTAGACAACAATTGATAATACAATACAATACAGGAGTTCTTTATTAAATTTTGGCATTGCATAAAAACATGGCAGTTATTGCAGAACAGAAATAGTGGTACTTCAAAGCTTTATGTCTGAATAATACTTATAATAAAATAAGTGTATTTCAACTCACATATAATTTTGTAACTGAACAAGACATTTATTTTAAAAATATTTAACATAAAGTCCATTTATATAAAATTTCATTCCTGACAAGTAGTTACGCTATTGATATGTAAAAGAAACTAAATTAAAGGGAAAAAAAAAAGAGTGTCACCTTCAATTCAACTGAAAGGGTTTCAATCATTTTAATAATTGGATATCTTGGAAATAGATTTAATTTAACTAAAGTAGCTGACAGAGGGCAGCTTTGTCTTACCACAGTTGATATTTGTATATTGTAAGAAAAGAAAGCATTACTTGATCAAGTACTTAACTGCTTGAATATATATTGAATTGTGGATACAGTTATTTCATGTGTTGGAGCTAGGGTTGCCACTTTTTCAAATGCCCAAAGTAGGACATTTTTTGTATTAAACCATGACTTTGCAGGACAAAGCAGACCCCAAAACAAATGCTTATTCTTATAGCATTTGATTTGCTTGTGCTGCTTTAGATAACATGTAGGTGTTTTACATACAAAATAATTGTTTTATGCAACAAGTAAAGAAAGCTGAGGAAATATTTTTTGCCAAAATCTCAGGACTTTTGCCATGTTTCAGTATTTTTTGCAGGAGATAACTGAACAAACAGAGACTGTCCTGGGTAAAGAGGGACAGATGGTAACCCTAGCTGGAGCAGTTAGGAAGACTTGCAGTATCAGCATTTATAAATGAATCCAATATTGTGTTTGCAATCATAGATGACGTGTTGCGCATGGTGATTTCCCTGCAGTATTCTGCTTCATAGATGACGTGTTGCGCATGGTGATTTCTGTGCAGTATTCTGCTTCATAGATGACGTGTTGCGCATGGTGATTTCCCTGCAGTATTCTGCTTCTTGCATTAACAGCAAGCTGCTTGTTACAGCTTCAGCGCAGAAAGTGTTTTATTTTTTCTGGACTTCAGCTTTGGAAGACTATTTTTTTCTTTTTGTGAAAAGGGGGGGTGGGGTTGCAGTCCCAGCATGCATAATTTAATACTGACACGGTGGTTGTGGTCATGGCCAAAGCACTGTATGTGACGATTTAGGTATAGCAAATAGAACTGCAGCAACTAATATCAAGTTGCAGTCAAATAAATCTTTGACAGTTATTGAAATATAATTATGAAACTGTAACAGCAGCATCCTGTCTTGTCATCACTAGACAGAGATAATGTACAAACTGCACTTGATTCAGAATAGTACCCACGGGTGCAACATTTTGAGAATTTTGTGATTGCAGTAAATATAGCTGGGGAAAACAAAAATTAAAACAATGATTCTGCAGATGATAGGTGAAAATGTGCACGGTACATATGATACCTTGGCATGGACCAGATTAATATTCTGATCTTAACACGGCCAGCCTTAGTAACTGTGGGGCTCAAGTTGAACCATTTTGGTGTGGCTCCCAGGTGACCATACCATCTACCACACCAACCTCCTTTCACTTTCTAGCCTCTACAACTTAAGATTCTTTTAAATTAGGTAAGACAAATGCATGTGGTTACTATATATTAAAAACAAATACTTTGTTCATCTTTTTTTAAATACAACACTAGGCAGACCATGTTACTTTGAAGTAAGCTCAATTGTAACATGAAACCTGTTAAAATCTTCTGACTCATCACAGTCCTTAGCTCTAGTGTCCATACCCAAAGTCCAATGTGCAGGGAAGCGAAGAAGTCCAGACAATTGAATAAGTAGGGATGGGCTTTATGATTCTGAGAAGATGGGTGGGGGGGGGCAAAAAGAACATGGAGGTTTTCTAAAATTATTTATACATTCTCATATCATAGTACCCCCTTCTTCCTTCATAGGTTTGCAGTAACCTCCTACACCTGCTGCTCAGAACTGTTGAATTCCATTGCCCAGTTAATTTTCAGGCCTTGTAGCAGTCATAAAACTTCCTCAAAATGATTAATCATAATCATCATCAGTATCTCAGGTCTTTCCTTAGAGATGGCATTACTCACATACTTCCATACATATGCTTATAACTATTTTTAAACTTTATTTTTATTTACTTAATTATTTGCTAAACCAAGTGAGTGGACTATTGCTTGCAAATCACTTTCAGCACAGAAGGACAAAAGTAAATGTTGCATGCAGGGCAACTCTATGGCAACCATTAAGCAGCATGTTTTGTCAGGTGGGAAGAAATCATACTGCCTTAAGGAAACCCACATGGATGAAGAGAGAATAGGTACAACTCACACAATTTGTTCAGCTTTCTGCAGTACCGCTCATAAAACTCCTTCCCAGTCCAGCCCAAACATTTTCTACCTGTAAGTTTCTTTTTGTCTCCCCTCACTGCAGTATCTTTGCATTAGCTTTGTGAGTAAAAACTGCTTAAATGCTGCTTTCCTGTTTTAGCCAAATGGAACCATTTTCTGCATACCTCAGCCTCCCTCCATTCAATTACCACACTTTATTTTTTTTTTACTCTCCTCAGATTATTTTACAACTGTCAGCATCTTGCAGCGAGTGCTGCTTTGCCATACTGTTGAAATGATAAATTCAGTTATATGTCTTGATGACTAGAAGTAAACTTACATCCTGGTATCTTTCCATTATTGTGCTTGCTAGTGTTTGTTCTCATACTATCTGAAACTGACTATTCCACTGTTATTTTTATAAATATATTCACTATGAACCAGTTTGCAGAAAGTGACCCAGGGAACTACAGACCCATCATTCTAACAAACCTAATATACAAAGTCATGGCAACCTACAAACACAGGACCCATCCTGATTTTGCTTTGTTAAGGAAAGGTCATGCCTACTTAACCTGATAGACTTCTTTAGGAGGGTCACCAAGTCAATGGATGAGGGTAAAGCAGTGCATATTGCATCTCTTGACCTATCCAAGGTATTCACTATAATACCTCACTCAGGAATTGTTGACAAGCTCTGTGAGCTAGGCATAAATCCCTACATAACTCACTGGATTGCCAGCTGGCTCAGAGACAGGGACCAAAATGTCAGGATTGGTCAGACCACCTCCTCCAAGAGACTGGGCACTAGTGGAGTACCCCAGGGGTCAGTGCAGGGCCCACTCTTGTTTGTCATCTACTTCTCAGACGTTGAGGCTAAAGTTCAAGGCCTCTGGCTCACCATGTTCACAGATGACTGTAAATTGGGAGCTATTACAGATTCTCCACAAGACACCAACATCTTGCCTGGGGGTTTAACACAGACAAATGACTGGTGCCAAATTCATGGCCTAAAACTGAATGCCAAAAAATACATTATAATGCCCTTTGTGAAACTGTCAACCAAAATTAATTACTCTATCGATAAAACACCCCTAAGAATTGACCCAGTGATAAGGGATCTGGGAACACATGTAGACAGAAATCTGGCCTTTGACCAACATGTAGCTAAGATAGTAAGAAAATCATTCTGTATCACCCAACTTATAGGTAAGGGTCTGGCATCCAGATCCAAGAAAGTTATAGTACCACTCTATTCGACACTTATCAGACCTATCATTGAATACAATGCCCCCTTTAGAATGTATCTAACCAGACACTTAGGATCATAGGATCAAAGGAAGTTACTAGGCTAATGGCCCTAGGGCCTTTACAAACCTAGTTAAGTTCTACCTTTATTTCCATGATCAGCACCTATTGTCCCTGTCCAAGAGGGACACAGGTGGAACTCCTGTGTTGATTTTATGGTTACCCATCTAATCGTCCAGATTGCATTTAAAGAGGGCCAATTAGGTGCTCTGTTTAACATGAAGTGGGAGTCTATTCCAAATGTGTGACAAACTCTGGGAGACAAATCCGTCCCTCCAGCAGGTTCTATTAATGTCACATACCAACTTAAGGTCTTTAGCGGGAGTAACCTGTGTACCATTTGACTTACAGAGATGCAGCATTTCCAATAAAGCAGGGCCAGAGATTGTCTTGTATGCAAGACAGAGCTCACCTCTGAGTTGTCTGTATGAAACAGAATAAAGCAACAGTGATTTCAGATGATCCACATAAGACAGATGCTGAAGACCTTGAATTTTCTTTGTGAGGAATTTCTGTGATCTCTCCAGTTGCTGCAGGTGCTTGGAAAGGTACATACCAAAAGAAGCGTTATAAACAATTAATGCCCTTATGAGGGAAGAATACAGGGAGGGTATAACTTCTTTTTTTCTGGAGGTAATGCCCTTACTTATGAAATGAGCAATATAGAATAACCCTCTTACCACTGTGGAGACATGGTGGTCAATGGTAAAGTTGCTGCCAACCTGTGTGTCCAGGTTTCTCACCATTGAGTGCATGCTTAAGGTGTTGCTGTTGATGTGATAGTTAGCAGAAACATCGCCTTTACCAAAGGGATGATAACACATTTTTTGCATTGAGTTTAAGTCCATAAATTTGGCACCAATCAATTGTTTATGTAAGACCCTCTTGTAGGATGTTAACATCATTTGGAGATTCTATGACCACTCCCAGTTTGCAGTTATCAGCAAACTTTGTCAGCCCAGACCTTTAGTTTTTTTCTTATACTTCAGAGAAATAGATTCTAGACAGTAGAAGTCCCAGGACTGATCCCTGTGGAACACCACTGGTTACATGTCTGCTGTTGGATGTGGATTCCCCTGTTTTGATTATATAGGTTCTATCAATCAGCAGTTAGCAACCCATCTAATGATATAAGGGCTGATACCTAGCTGGGTGAGTTTTTCAATGATGCCTGAGTGGAGGATAGTGTCAAATGCCTTGGCAAAGTCTAGGTAGGTTCTATGCACAGATTTTCCCTCATCCAAAGCCTTGGTGATTGTCTCAAAAAAGTCCACCAGGTTTAACAGGCATGATCTCCCTTTGACAAATCTAAACTGGGTAGGGTCAAGTGTTTGGAGATTACCTATTTCTTTGTTGATAAGGTCGATAATGATTCGCTCCATGACCTTGCCGATAAGGCTAGCCAGGCTAATAAGTCCATAGTTCCTGGGGTCAGTGGAAGCACCACCTTTGTGCAAGGGGATAAAGGTGGCAGTTTTCCATTCAGCTGAGACAAAGCCAGTGCTTAGACTATGATTGAAAAGAATACCCAATGGTGTTGCCAATTCTTGTTGGAGTCCATGTAGGATGCAGTCTGGGATGTTATCAGGTCCCATAGATGCTGTGTTTTTTGGCCTTATAAAGGGTGTTTCTGACCTGTTCTTTAGCGATACAAGGTAGGGTACAGCTGGTAGGGATGTCATGGGGTACGTGTGGCTGGGATAGGGGAGTGATGTTTTCACAGAACCTATCGGCCAACAGGTTAGCTATGTCCACAGGCTCAGTATATGTGGTATCATTAACTACCAGTCTGGCACAAATCTGGGCCTTTCCTTTTAGGTTCTGGATGTAACTAAAGAATGCCTTATGGTTGTCCTCAGTTAAAGAAGCTAATTTGGATTCATAGTTTAGTTTGGAGGACTTCACAGGAAGTCTTATTTGCTTGTTTAAGCTGAGGAGGGAGTGTTTTCTGTTTAGGAATCACTCCCTCTTACTCTTAGCAATTTCTTCATCTTATTGTAAAGCCTGTTAATGGCAGTTGCCCACCAGGCAGGTTTGTTCTTTCTTGAGGAGCTTGTTTTGGTCCTATCAGATACAGCTGAGTCAGTGCAGTTGTACAGGTGTTTGTAGAAAGCATTGGTGTAGAACTTGGCATAGTTGTCAGTTCCATCTGAGGGGAGGGGTGCAGTGAAGCTATTTATACCAGCCTATAAGAGGTTATAATCTGGTTTGGAGAAGTCTTTTATTTTAGATGCTGCTGGGGGAGGGTCAGGTGTGATAGTTGCTTCAAATGAGACTGATTTGTGGTCAGATCTCACCAGGGAAGACCTCACAGTGGGAGTGCTACAGTGGTCCCCCATATTGGTGAACACCAGATCCAGGATGTTGGCACCCCTTGTGGAGGTGTCAACCAGCTAGTTCAGGGCACTGGAGTTAACGAAAATGAGGAACCTTTGGGCAAGTGAGTTTGAGCACGAGTAATTTATCCACTTGCAACAGTTGGAATGCCCACAAAGGTTTCTCACCAGTAGAATTCAGGGCATGAATACCCTGTCCTCCACTGATTTCCTAAAGGCTCTGTGTTTGTATTCAGTATCCTAGAGGCTGCTGAGAGGGGAATTTTCCTGGCTTACAGGGCTTCCTGAGACTCAGCCCTGACGGATCTCTTGCACATGTGCAAAATAAACTCTATCAAAAATGTTAGATCCAGGTGTCTGAGCTTTGCTTGTGACATAAACAGAACATGCTGAAGAGACAGATATGTATCCCAAAGGATCCCCACACTATGCTATATGCTGCCCATCCATGTTCATAGGTAGGTACTAGGCTATTGGCCCTAGGGCCTATACAAGCTTAACCAAATGTAAAAAAGTGTTCATCCCTGACCCCATTCAAAAGAAACCATGACTACTGGATAGAAAATTATTAATTTACCCAACTCTGGCCACCATAGGTTCATAGGTAATAACTAGGCTAGATGCCCTGGTGGGCCATTTTAAGCCTGGCCAGCTTCCTTCTTTATGCTCAAATAAAGATAATCTAATATTGCACCTGCATGGTATGTGATTCAGTAGTCATATATTTAGACGTTAGAGAACAAAGTGCAGTAGTGCTGTAACACAGATACCCATACCACACAGAGAGCACTCAGTGCAGCAGAGTGGTGGGAAGCTGTTAAACACGTCATTCAGACGGTTGGACTTTAAGTCTGCATGAAGCATTTAACAGCTTCCCACTACCTAAAGGACAATGCAAACTGCTCTTTCTTAGTGACCACTGATTGCAGTTAATGTTCTAGTGTGTGAGTAAAGACCCTAGGGCCATTAGCCTAGTAATCTCTTAAAATACTTAATTTTCTGGTAAATCACTCAGGATCACACTTCTCAGTTCTCCTGAATTTTGCAGAATGTCTAGGTTATTGTCTCATATTTTTGGTTTGTTCCTCATAAAATCTGTGTTTTTCTGGCAAACCATTGAGGGTTGTGCTTACAAAATAACAAAACATTTGAGTCTGAAATGTTATATCCTTCAGAAAATGCATACTAATGCAAAATCTGTTATTCTAGTAGGTTTCTATATCTATAACAGCAATATTTAAAATCTGTTCCTGATATTGGCCCTTTATTTCCCCATTATTTTTGTCTTTGTATTAAATTCTTAAGCAAAAGTTGACAGCTATGCAAAGGATTACAGTCAGTCAATAATGCCAGACATTAAAGTTTCACACTTCCATTATTCAAAAAAATGCATAGTGTTCCAAAACTTGTTCTGTTAAAATGTTAAATGAGTAAGTAATAGTAAATATTGTTCATGGTTTTGGGCATTCATTCCCTGTTATTTTTGGCTTTATCCAAAATTCTTAATAAAAGAGCACAGTTCTTTGCTAACCCTCTCTGTAACTGCAAAGAACCCCCTGAATCCTCACTGTCCTGTAGGCAGACTACCTGCTGAAGCCTCCAATATGTACAAAATACTGTCACCTGCAATGTACTTCTTGTAATTATTGTAAATATCAACCTGGTCTTGAGTATCTTATTTACACCGATTGTACTGTTATTGTAGACATGTAACCTCCTGACTGTACTATGTGAGTATCTTATTTACACTGATTGTACTGTTATTGTGCACATGTAACCTCCTGACTGTACTATGTGAGTATCTTATTTACACAGATTGTACTGTTATTGTGCACATTTAACCTCCTGACTGTACTATGTGAGTATCTTATTTACACAGATTGTACTGTTATTGAAGAAATGTAACCTCCTGACTGTACTATGTGAGTATCTTATTTACACAGATTGTACTGTTATTGTAGACATGTAACCTCCTGACTGTACTATGTGAGTATCTTATTTACACAGATTGAACTGTTATTGTAGACACCTAACCACCTGACTGTACTGTGTGAGCATCTTATTTACACAGATTGTACTGTTATAGTAGACACATAACCACCTGGCCATACTATGTGAGTATTTTATTTGCACAGATTGTATTGTTACTGTAGACCTGTAACCTCCTGAATGTACTATGTGAATATCTTATTTACACAGATTGTACTGCTATTGTAGATATGTAACCTCCTGACTGTACTATGTGAGTATCTTATTTACACTGATTGTACTGTTATTGTGCACATGTAACCTCCTGACTGTACTATGTGAGTATCTTATTTACACTGATTGTACTGTTATTGTAGACATGTAACCTCCTGACTGTACTATGTGAGTATCTTATTTACACTGATTGTACTGTTACTGTGCACATGTAACCTCCTGACTGTACTATGTGAGTATCTTATTTACACTGATTGTACTGTTATTGTGCACATGTAACCTCCTGACTGTACTATGTGAGTATCCTATTTACACAGATTGTACTGTTATTGAAGAAATGTAACCTCCTGACTGTACTATGTGAGTATCTTATTTACACAGATTGTACTGTTACTGTAGACCTGTAACCTCCTGAATGTACTATGTGAATATCTTATTTACACAGATTGTACTGCTATTGTAGACATGTAACCTCCTTACTGTACTATGTGAGTATCTTATTTACACAGATTGTACTGTTATTGCAGACAAGTAACCTCCTGACTGTACTATGTGAGTATCTTATTTACACAGATTGTACTGTTATTGTAGACATGTAACCTCCTGACTGTACTATGTGAGTATCTTATTTACACAGATTGAACTGTTATTGTAGACACCTAACCACCTGACTGTACTATGTGAGCATCTTATTTACACAGATTGTACTGTTATAGTAGACACATAACCACCTGGCCATACTATGTGAATATTTTATTTGCACAGATTGTACTGTTATTGTAGACATGTAACCTCCTGACTGTACTATGTGAGTATCTTATTTTCAAGATTGTACTGTTATTGTAGACATGTAACCTCCTCACTGTACTATGAGTGTCTTATTTAAACAGATTGTACTGTTATTGTAAACAAGTAACCTCCTCACTGTACTATGTGAGTATCTTATTTACTGTTATTGTAGACATGTAACTTCCGGACTGTACTATGTGAGCAACTTATTTACACAGATTGTACTGTTATTGTAGACATGTAACCTCCTGACTTTACTATGTGAATATCTTATTTACACAGATTGTACTGTTATTGTAGACATGTAACCTCCTGACTGTAATATGTGAGTATTTTATTTACACAGATTGTACTGTTATTGTACACATGTAACCTCCTGACTGTACTATGTGAGTATCTTATTTACACAGATTGTACTATTATAGACATGTAACCTCCTGACTGTTCTATGTGAGCATCTTTACACAGATTGTACTGCTATTGTCGACATGTAACCTCCTGGCTGTCATATGTGAGTATCTTATTTACACAGATTGTACTGTTATTGTAGACATTTAACCTCCTGACTGTACTGAGTGTCTTATTTTCACAGATTGTACTGTTATTGTAGACAAGTAACCTCCTGACTTTACTATGTGAGTATCTTATTTACACAGATTGTACTGTTATTTTACCCATGCAACCTCCTGACTGTACTATGTGAGTATCTTATTTACACAGATTGTACTGTTATTGTAGACATGTAACCTCCTGACTGTACTATGTGAGTATCTTATTTACACAGATTGAACTGTTATTGTAGACACCTAACCACCTGACTGTACTATGTGAGCATCTTATTTACACAGATTGTACTGTTATAGTACACACATAACCACCTGGCCATACTATGTGAGTATTTTATTTACACAGATTGTACTGTTATTGTAGACATGTAACCTCCTGACTTTACTATGTGAATATCTTATTTACACAGATTGTACTGTTATTGTAGACATGTAACCTCCTGACTGTACTATGTGAGTATTTTATTTACACAGATTGTACTGTTATTGTACACATGTAACCTCCTGACTGTACTATGTGAGTATCTTATTTACACAGATTGTACTCTTATAGACATGTAACCTCCTGACTGTTCTATGTGAGCATCTTTACACAGATTGTACTGTTATTGTCGACATGTAACCTCCTGGCTGTCATATGTGAGTATCTTATTTACACAGATTGTACTGTTATTGTAGACATTTAACCTCCTGACTGTACTGAGTGTCTTATTTTCACAGAGTGTACTGTTATTGTAGACAAGTAACCTCCTGACTTTACTATGTGAGTATCTTATTTACACAGATTGTACTGTTATTGTACCCATGCAACCTCCTGACTGTACTATGTGAGTATCTTATTTACACAGATTGTACTGTTATTGTAGACAAATAACTTCCTGACTGTACAATGTGAGTATCTTATTTACACAGATTGTACTGTTATTGCAGATATGTAATCTCCTGACTGTACTATGGAGTATCTTATTTACACAAATTGTACTGTTATTGTAGACATGTAACCTCCTGACTGTACTATGTGAGTGTCTTGTTTACACAGATTATACTGTTATTGTAGACAAGTAACCTCCTGACTATGTGAGCATCTTATTTACACAGACTGTACTGTTATTGTAGGTTTATAGGTTCATAGGTTGGTACTAGGCTATCGGCCCTGGGGCCTATACAAGCCCAGTGAAAAAGGTACCTTGGCTTTTGCCACCCAAGAAAATTATTTCCCTGTGCTACTGTCGAGCAGAGCCACAGAGGTGATCCCCGGGGTGAATTTCCTATTTCCCATCCAATCATCAAGATTTTTCTTGAAGAGGGCTAATGAGGAGCTTTGTTTGATATAGATAGGTAGTTTATTCCAGAGTATGGGAAGTCTCTGGGACAGGAATCTATCCCTCCGGCATGTTATGTTTATTGTGGTGACAAGGTTTAGGTCCCTAGAGTGTGTAGCTCAGAGGGATTGAGATTTCTTTAAGTGGAGCATGTTCAACAGCTCTGGGTTTGACATAGCTTTGTATGTTAGGCAGAGATCACCTCTGAGTAGGCGATATGCGATGGAGTAAAGCTGGAGTTTTTTGAGACGGTCTGCATAGGGCATCTGTTTGAGGCCGGTAATCCTCTTTGTGAGGTATTTCTGTGGCCTTTCCAGTTGTTGTAGATGTCTTGTGAGGTACATACCAAAAGGAGCATTGTACTCTATAATGGGTCTAATGAGTGATGAGTAGAGGGGAACAATGACCTCTTTTTTTCCTGGATGAGAAACCTTTTTTTGATGAGGTGTGCCATGTAGAAGGATTTCCTGACTACTGTGGCAATGTGATTATCAAAGGAAAGACTACTCTCCACCTGTGTCCCAAGGTCTCTTATCACACTTTGGATGTTAAGTATACTACCGCCTATGTTGTAGTTCATGGGTACAGAGTTTTTACCAAAGGGGATGACAATGCACTTTTTGGCATTGAGCTTGAGACCATGACTTTGACACCAGGCATCTGTCTCAGTGAGACCCTTTTGTAGGATGTCCACATCATTAGGAGTTTCAATTATGGCTCCTAGTTTGCAATCATCTGTGAACTTTGTTAGCCTAAGACCTTCTGTGTTAGCCTGTATGTCAGAGAAGTAGATACCAAACAGGAGAGGACCCAGGACTGAACCCTGTGGTACTCCATTTGTCATTGGTCTGAAATCGGATTTAGAGTCTGCTACTTTCACAGTGTGGGTTCTGTCAGTGAGCCAGTTGGCAACCCATCTTATGACATAGGGATTTATACCTAGTTTAGTGAGTTTATGTATAATTCCAGAGTAGGGGATGGTGTCGAAAGCCTTGGCTAGATCTAGATAGGCTGTGTGAACCACCTTACCCTTGTCTACAGCTTTGGTGACTGCTTCAAAGAAGTCTATCAGGTTCAGGAGACATGATCTGCCTTTTACAAACCCGAACTGGGTGGGGTCCAGAGTTTGGAGATTACCAATGTCTTTGTTTATAAGTTCCATGTTGATACGTTCCATGACCTTGCAGACCAGGCTCATCAGGCTAATGAGGCAGTAGTTACCGCTGTCCGTGGTGGCACCACCCTTGTGGAGTGGGATAACCATCACTGTGCACCATTCTGCAGGCACAAAGGCTGAGGTGAGGCTATAATTGAACATGGTACTTAGGTAGGGTGCCAGTTTGTTCTGTAGTTCATGTAGAACGCAGCCTGGGATGTTGTCTGGTCCCATGGATGCTGTGTTCTTGGCTTTGGAGAGTGTGGTTTTTATCTGTGCAGATGTGATTACAGGAACTTTGCATTCTTCTGGTATAGAGATGGGCTCTTTAGGGGGTGAGAGGGGGGTAAAGTTAGCACTGAACCTATCTGCCAGGATGTTGGCAATATCAGTTGGGTCTGTATATTTAGTGCCATTGTGCTGTAACTCAGAGCAGATCTGAGTATTGCCATTGAGATTCTTGACATAGCTATAGAATGCTTTGTGGTTGTCTTTAGAATCAGTGGCGATTTTGTTTTCATAACTAGCTTTGGAGGATTTTATCAGGGATCGCAGCTTCTTACTGAGACTGACCAGGGAGCTCCTCCACTCATTGGATTGTACTCTCTTTTGCAACAATTTCTTCCTTCTGTTGTACAGTTTATTTATGGCAGGGGACCACCAGATTGGCTTCCTTTTTTTGGAGGGTAGCGTCTTGGTTCTGTTTGCAATGGCATGATCCATGCACTCATGTAAGTGCTTATAAAGTGCAATTGTATAGGATTCAGTAGTCATAACTGTATTGTCCATCTGCATGGGTGTCATGAAGTTCACCACTTCTGTCATAAGAAGCATGAAGTTGGCTTTGGAGAACTTTTTTACCGTGGTTTCCTTAATGGAGGGTGGGGGCAGGATGTGGATATCTAGGGTAATTAGCTTATGGTCGGATTGGACAAATGAGGCGTTGACTTCAAGTGTGGAACACCGGTCACTCATGTTGGTAATGACTAGATCTAGGATATTGTTTCCCCTGGTGGGGGTGTGGATAAGTTGATCCAGGACATTAGAGTTTATGAATTCCAGAAAGCGTTGAGCGAAGGAGTTGATACATGAGTTGTTTTTCCAGTTAATGGTGGGGTAGTTGAAATCGTCCATTATTAGGGTGTTTGGTTTAACCCTAATATTTTCCAGTACATCAAGAAAAGTGGAGTGGGAATCCTGGGGCATGGTGGGTGATCTGTAGCAAGATATAATTTGGATTGCAGTTTTGCCAAGAGTTAGTTGCACTTGGATAACCTCGGCTGAATTATGCTGAGCAACTAGCCTGGAGGTGTGGATATCCTTAGTGAGTATTGACACACCTCCGCCTTTGGTGTTCCGGTCCAGGTTACATGGCCGAAAAGTGTGGTATGAGTTATAGCCTGGTAGTGCAGGGGTGCTCTCTGGAGCCTTGAACCAGGTCTCAGTCACTGCACAGATATTGATGTTCTCCATTTTAAGGAGTGCCTTGAGTGAGTGCATTTTGAGATTTAGACTTCTAGCATTGAGTAGCATCACCCTCAGTTTTTGCTTGCCTGTTCCTGTGATGGTGGTGAATTTGTCATTTGAACCTTGCCTAAAAAAGGCACTATAGGGGTGGCAAGAACCTTAGCCAGTATTCAGAATCCCAGGGGTGACAGGTGCAGGCCATCTCTGGCAAAGCATTGTGGTCTGTCGATCATGTCAACCCAGGCAGACAGATACTGGATCCCTTTATGGCACCAGAAGCTTAGCCAATTGTTGAAGTCAATCATTTTGTCCTTGTATTGTGGCATCATTCTGGGTGATGGCAGAATGCTACTCAGGGCAAGGGTCATACCTGCCTGGGCTACAAGATTGAAGAGCTTTTCCATGTCTCTTTTCATGTAGTCCAGGGAGGTACATCTCAGGTCGTTCACACCAACATGGACAATGACAGAGTCATATTTGTACTTGTTGTGGAGTGACCTGAGTGCATGGGTTATGTGGTGGATCCTGGCACCTGACAGGCAGCTGACAGTAACCTTCTCCTTGTTTAGCCTGCTGAGTGGGACATCAGTGTGTCTGACTATAGAGTCACCTATGTCTAGTGTGTTGGGTACGTTGTTTTGTCTTATTGGCTGTGGTTGAGTGGCACACTGAGTCTGTGGGCTATGTGTCATTTTGGTTGTGTTGGGGGGTGGAGGTTGCTTGCATTTCTGCTTTGGAGATCTCTGTTGCTTGAGCAGATTACTATTGAGAGCAACCGTGAATGTTTTTGTGTTTCTATGTGTGGATTTTGGTGGTGTAGATTTAATGAGACTATGTGATGAGTGTGGTATGGTGCATGTGTTTACCCTCTCCTCTTGACTGTCAAGTTCAGTCTTGATTGGAGAGAGCTTTACCTCCAGTTTGGCTAGATAAGTGCATCTCTCACAGGTTGTAGTGTTGGGTGGTAGGAGGAGAGGGTTGTCTGTGTACATGAGGCAATGTCTACATTGCCCCAAGATGCCCAGATTCATCAGATAGACAGGAAAGAACACTGGGAGCTGACCCTTGGACATGCCTGAATAAAAAACTATTTTCCTCTAGATTAGTGAGGAAAGTGAGTACAAGAGCTGTTTTTCTCTAAGCAAGTGAGGAAAGTAAATACCAAAACTGTTTTCCTCTAGGTAATGAGGAAGGTTGAGTGCTGTAGTAATTAGCAGGTTATTTAGTGCTTACAAAGTTCAGAACAAGTGCTGATCACGAATAAGCAAATTCAAGTGCTAAAACTAAGAATCTGTATCTGGACTAAACTAGTTACAGGAAAGGGCGGAAACAAGTGCAAATGTGGGCTTTTAAATCAGAAAGTTGAGAGAAATGGAAAAACTGCCCAATCGGCCAATAACTACAATTTCTGGGCCAGAACCACTCCTTATGTGGTAGATAGGTTACTAGTGCTTACCACTCCCACTGATAAGCTAGAAGGCTTCCCTCCAACACAGAAAGCTTGGGGTGGGGGCTCTGAAGCTTATATACAGTCCTGGATAAAGCAAATCTGAATCTGGGCTACACTACTTACAGGAAAGGTATTGTTTTATATATATATATATATATATATATATATATATATATATATATATATATATACAGAAAAGTAGCTAAAACAGCAGTAAAAAACATTCAAATACAGTGGAAGCTAGCACACTTGAGTATATAGCAATGTTAGACCAAACAGTTTAAAAATGCATTTAAATTAAAAATGACTAAAAACAAGTGCAGAAGGAGTCTATTAAGTAGAATGAGGTAAAGAGTTGAGAATGGGGGAGTATACCAGATCTAATCTACAGTGGAGGAGGGCATGTAGGCATGTAGACATGTAACCTCCTGAATGTCATATGTGAGTATCTTATTTGCACAGATTGTACTGTTACTGTAGACAAGTAACCTCCTGACTATACTATGTGAGTATCTTATTTACAGAGATTGTACTGTTATTGTAGACATGTAACCTCCTAACTATCATATGTGAGTATCTTATTTACACAGATTGTACTGCTATTGTAGACAAGTAGCCTCCTGAATGTACTATGTGAGTATCTTATTTACACAGATTATACTGTTATTGTAGACTGGTAACCTCCTGACTGTACTATGTGAGTATCTTATTTATAAAGATTGTACGGTTATAGTAGACACGTAACCTCCTGACTGTACTATGTGATTATCTTATTTACACAGATTGTATGGTTATTGTAGACATGTAACCTCCTGACTGTACTATGTGAGTATCTTATTTACACAGATTGTACTGTTATTGTAGACATGTAACCTCCTGACTGTACTTTGTGAGTATCTTATTTACATCAATTGTACTGTTATTGTACACATGTAACCTCCTGACTGTACTATATGAGTATCTTATTTACACAGATTGTACTGTTATTGTAGACATGTAACCTCCTGACTGTACTATGTGAGTATCTTATTTGCACTGATTTTACTGTTATTGTAGACATGTAACCTCCTGACTGTACTTTGTGAGTATCTTATTTACACAGATTGTACTGTTATTGTACACATGTAACCTCCTGACTGTACTATGTGAGTATTTTATTTACACCACTTGTATTGCTATTGTAGACATGTAACCTCCTGAATGTACTATGTGAGTATCTTATTTACACAGATCATACTGTTATTGTAGTCATGTAACCGCCTGACTGTACTATGTGATTATCTTATTTACACAGATTGTACTGTTATTGTAGACATGTAACCTTGTGTCTGTTACTATGTGAGTATCTTATTTACACAGATTGTACTGTAATTGTAGACATGTAACCTCCTGACTGTACTTTGTGAGTATTTTATTTACACAGATTGTACTGTTATTGTACACATGTAACCTCCTGACTGTACTATGTGAGTATCTTATTTACATCAATTGTACTGTTATTGTAGACATGTAACCTCCTGACTGTACTTTGTGAGTATCTTATTTACATCAATTGTAGTGTTATTGTAGACATGTAACCTCCTGACTGTACTATGTGAATATCTTATTTGCACTGATTTTACTGTTATTGTAGACATGTAACCTCCTGACTGTACTTTGTGAGTATCTTATTTACACAGATTGTACTGTTATTGTAGACATGTAACCTCCTGACTGTACTGTGTGAGTATTTTATTTACACCACTTGTATTGCTATTGTAGACATGTAACCTCCTGACTGTACTATGTGAGTATCTTATTTACACAGATCGTACTGTTATTGTAGTCATGTAACCTCCTGACTGCACTATGTGAGTATGTTATTGTACACATGTAACCTCCTGACTGTACTATGTGAGTATCTTATTTACATCAATTGTACTGTTATTGTAGACATGTAACCTCCTGACTGTACTATGAGTATCTTATTTGCACAGATTGTACTGTTATTGTAGACATGTAACCGCCTGACTGTACTATATGAGTATCTTAGTTGCACAAATTGTAGTGTTATTGTAGACATGTAACCTCCTGACTGTACTATGTGATTATCTTATTTGCGCAGATTGTACTGTTATTGTAGACATGTAACCTTGTGTCTATACTATGTGAGTATCTTATTTACACAGATTGTACTGTAATTGTAGACATGTAACCTCCTGACTGTACTATGTGAGTATCTTATTTACACAGATTGTACTGTTATTGTAGACATGTAACCTCCTGACTGTACTATGTTAGTTTCTTATTTACACAGATTGTACTGTTATTGTAGACATGTAACCTCCTGACTGTACTATGTGAGTATCTTATTTACACAGATTGTACTGTTATTGTCGACATGTAACCTCCTGACTGTACTATGTGAGCATCTTATTTACACAGATTGTAGTGTTATTCTAGACATGTAACCTCCTGACTGTACTATGTGAGTATCTTATTTACACTGATTTTACTGTTATTGTAGACATGTAACCTCCTGACTGTACTTTGTGAGTATCTTATTTACACAGATTGTACTGTTATTGTGCGCATGTAACCTCCTGACTGTACTATGTGAGTATCTTATTTATACCAATTGTATTGTTATTGTAGACATGTAACCTCCTGACTGTACTATGTGAGTATCTTATCTACATAGACTGTATTGTTATTGTAGACATGTAACCTCCTGACTGTACTATGTGAGTATCTTATTTACACAGATTGTACTGTTATTGAAGACATGTAACCTCCTGACTGTACTATGTGAGCATCTTATTTACAGAGATTGTACTGTTGTTGTAGACATGTAACCTCCTGACTGTACTGAGTATCTTATTTGCCCAGATTGTACTGTTATTGTAGAAGTTTAACCTCCTGACTGTACTATGTGATTGTTTTTGCACTTAATTATTTTTTACTTGTATGCTAGCTTTCTTGTTATCAAACTTGTGTATTCACACTGTTACTTCGTTGGAGCTTTTCTCCCCAGGACTCCACTGAAAATGGACACATGTTGTCCACTTGGATTTATCCTGGTAAAAGAAATGTTAAATAAATAAATAAATAAAAATAAAATAGAAGTTTATCGGTATGCCTCAGAAACAATCACATAGGTGTTTCCATGGTAACCACAAGCTTGGGCAGCCAGAAAATGACAATTTATTACTCAAATCTGGCTGACCCTCACAGTTACCTCAGAAATGCCAATGCGAATGATTCCTTGTAATTGGTCCTCTGGCGACAGTTTGCAGACACATTGGACAGGTATTGAAAGTGGGGAGGTATCTCACCCCCTCTTACTCTACTGTTCTGGCACCCATGGCTACTATGCTGTTTAATATACATTTTATTGATAGTCATTTGCATTGGATCCACTGGCTATATACTCTGGTAAGTTTCCATGTTTCATCATGGACCAGGGCACATGTCTCATGACAGCACCTACAGCTCAGACAGGTAAAGGTTATCTTTATGTTAACCAAATGATTTATACACTATGTTATTTTAATCATGTTACTTGTTTAAAACCAACTAATAACAATCAGGTAGTCTACAGTGACCTATGGTGAATGGCTCAATCACAGTCCTTCATCAGGGAGATGGAGACCTAGGGAATTATATCCTGGAAAATAACAAGAAAGTTATTTTCAGTTCGTAGCCATGCTCCTCATCATGGAAGTGCCATTAAAGCTGCAGTACAGTCTTAGGTTAACCATGTTACTGATTTTTTCAGATTCAAAAGCTTCTTGATAAACCATTTCTGCAAGTCACTGACATTTATTATCGGAGACAGATAAATAAATCAATAAATTTTATTTATTTATTATTTATTTATTTATTTATTGGACATTTGTTGACCCAGATAATCTGACTGAGCCACTACCCTTTTTCAGTGGTGGCCCAGGGAGAAAAGCTCCACATAACAAAAAATGAATTTTAAGTGGTGCAAGTTTAAGTTATTCCAAATCAGTTAGACAAGTAAGTGATTCATGACTGTGGTGATTTCACAGTTGCTTGCATCTTGTGCTTCAAAACAAAAATTTTCTGTTTTCTTACTCATCTTATATAATCATGACATGCTAGTCTATGCTATGTTCCACAAGTCCATAGCACTCATATACACCACTGTGTTTATGTAAGCCCTCCAAGCTTTGGAAACAGTCGATAAAGCTGATCAGGAAGCTGTATGCATGGATGGCAGCAACTTATAGCTGCTGTTGGTATGGCTTTATGTCACCAAAAATTGCATGACATCAGAAAGAGACAAAAAAGTCTATCTGTTCTACACTTTTAAGTATGTTACAATTTTACTTCCCCTGTACCCCTACCACCTACTTACCCATTCTTCAACAGGTCGCATAATCTTCAGAATGTTTCTGCGCATTCCCTCTCCAAAGACCATTCTGGTAGTATAGTCCATCTTTCCACTACCATCACATTTAAACACTGCTTTTGGACATCCATGGAATACTCTCTCCTTAGTATTTGCTGCCTGTGTCCCATCCTTCCTGTTCTGTCTTTTTTCTCATGGTCCCCCTTCATGGGTGCCTGCTGGGACTTTGTACTGGTATCCTGTCTGCCTTCTCTATTCCAGTTGCATCTGTGATAGTCTCCAGCTCCACTGTACTATTGTCATGGCCAGCTTCCTTCCACTTCATCCCATGGATCATTCTGATGTGTTCCATTGGACTTCCTCTAAGCAGCATGCTGTCCAATTCCTTATATGTGGCCTTTACAACTCCATGTTTTAGTCATGATGTGGTCTAACCAATACTGTATGTACAGTGGAAGTAATACTCCTCTGCTTCGGAATGTATTGCTCTGCGGATACACCCCATCATTCAGTTTTATGTTGGCACTGTCTTTTCACTTGGATCATGGCAGCTCATTACAGGTATTATTGACAGCCCCATATCCAGTTCCTGCTGCCTTGGCATCAGAGCCACTAATCTAGGCTGATACTTTGTGCCATGGTTACTGATTCACATGCTGTACTCTGCATTTCTTACATTTCTCATTGGCTGTCACATTTTATTTATTTATTTGCCTTCATTTACCAAGAAAGTCCAACTGGGAAAATCCCTTTTCCAGCAGAGACACTCAGAGATAAGCACCACATTACTTACATTTGAATGAACTAACAATTAAGTGTACTGCATAATACTCTTGACTACATAACTTAAGAGGTGATCGTTATGTTGCATACTCTGTATAGCATTTACAAGTTATACTGATACACATCTATTTAACATAGTATGTACATGTTACGCTCAGAACATCTGTTTAACATAGTATGTGCAACATGTTACGCTCAGACACATTTGTTTAACATAGTATGTACATGTTATGCTCAGACACATCTAACAGTATGTACAACATGTTATACTCAGACACATCTGTTTAACATAGTATGTACATGTTATGCTCAGACACATCTGTTTAACATAGTATGTACAACATGTTACGCTCAGACACATCTGTTTAACATAGTATGTACGTGTTACACTCAGAAACTTCTGTTTAACATAGCATGTGCAACATGTTACATTCAGACACATCTATTGAATGTAGTATATGATTGTATCAGTGAAATGTATAACGTGTATTTTTCATTTTGTACTTGTATCTGAGATTGAATCAGTATTTATATCTGTACATTGTATACTTATCTTATGGTTATTTATAAATGTGGGGCTGAAAAAGGACACTTTGTCCAGTTGGACTTTCCTGGTAAACAAATGCAAAATAAATAATAAAAGAAGTTATGCTCAGACACATCTGTTGAACATACTATATTCAACATGTTATGCTCAGGCACATCTGTTGAACATGGTATATACAGCATGTTATGCTCAGACACATCTGTTGAACATGGTATATACAACATGTCATGCTCAGACACATCTGTTGAACATAGTGTATACACCATGTAAAACTCACATGCATCAGTAGAACATTTGCAATCACCCTGTTAGAGCATGTACATTCTCCCTAAGTAATTTTAGCACACAGACAACCAATAAGGCACATATATATTTATGCAAACCATTAAGTTCACTTGAGACATGGACTGGAAAGATTGTCATAATAAAAGTGTGAAATTCTGGGATGCTTTTACTATATGATGAGGGGACTTAGTAATGGGACTGGTACATAGGCAGGGCAGGTTCATGCATAGGAATGATTTCAATAAGACTATAATTTATTCAGAGAATATGATTTAGTATAAAAAGGGGTGTTAGGATTGTTACAGGTTCATTAGCATCTTCTTGAGAGCTATGGCTTCACTGAGATTTTAAATCGTACATGAGATAATTCTGATATCTGCTGGGATCAAGCAACACAGTTTCCTACACCTTTGTGCACCCTTTCCAAACCATTTGCTAATACTGTTTCCACATCTTACTTGCTAGATGTATTGATGTCTTATGAGCAAATAGGCAGACCCTGTGGTGCATTCCCTCACATGTACTGGGCACATGCACACTGACGATTATGGTATCGAGGACAAATCCTTGTGGTACTCAAGGAGTTGCTTCCTTAATTTGAATTATTGCCTCTCTCAGCACAGTACTTCGTATTCTAGCATTAGCACTCCATTTTGAAAGTCCTCTTTTTATCCGTAACTTTTTCTTCCCTGTGATCAATGTGCATCTGTGTGAAGGACTAGCTCAAATCTGTGTCAATCTTGTATATGACTACTGCCCTGTTAACCTTGGTTGTAGCTCACTTTTAAAACTGTGATTTGAATGACAGATCGTTCCTGAAATAAGCACGTCAGTTGCTGTTCATTTATTTTTTTGTCCTATACATATTCTAACGTCCTTCCCCTCAGTACATTCTGCATGACTATACCTGCCATAGTTTGTTTTTCTTTTGGATTCTCCCATGGGTGTAGTCAGTGAATTTCATTTTGTACTCACAAATGCTTACTGCTTCCCCTAACCCACCTGGCATTTTAAAAATGGTCACATTACTTGAGTTTTTGCCCTCCCCACTACTTAATGTCTAACATGTCAGTTGCTCAGTCTATTAGAGATATTGTTTTTAGATTTGTAATCTCCTCTGCAAGCAAGTTATATACATGTTGTTAGAGGTATTAATTTAAAACTATTATAGACATAATATGGCTTGATAATGTTCTGATGTGTCTAACTGATGAGCAGAAAAAATGTGCTCTATAGAGTACAAAGAATTTGCCTGGCTACACCCCTGTATCCCCATTCCACAATGATAAGACAACCACTAAACTTTACTTCTCTGTCACTTTTGAACTAAACAATGATCTGCTGATGACCTCCTTCATGTGGTATGAAAACTAACATAGTACATTTCTGATGACCTTGCGAAAAAAGTCATTTGGTTCTTCTGATTTATTCTGTCTAAAATAATACATGTTCTACTAACCTCCTGCCTCTATATTCTCTTTTCTGTTTAGTTTATACCCTATTCCATCCCGCCTCCCTTTAAGCAAGCCACCATAACATTGGTTTCCTTTGTGATGGTTGATGTAAAGTATTCATTCAGTACCTAGGCTTTACCCAGGTCTGTGTAGCTACATGCCATCGGTACTCATCCTATCTAGTTCTATCTGTTGTGACCTTCTTTCAGCTGTCTAGCCATTGATTCTCTTATTGATGTCTCCTGACAACACGTTAAACTTCAACATTTGTTGCCATTGCCATTTGCATCACAATTCTGCTGACTCTTAGTGTGTCGTACCCTCTCTGCTTTTCCACCCCATTCTTCATTCCTATTTCACACCCTGTTTTTGTACTAGTTTGTCATAAACTGTAATTAAATGTTTTTGTGAATAGTATTACTCAGCTCAGTAACAATATTTGTTTCCCTAATTTAACATATCATGTACTGACAGCCATTACGGTTCATAGGTTCATAGGTTCATACTAGGCTATCTGCCCTAGGGCATTTATAAGCCTAACCAGAATGTGTTTGGCTTTTGCCACCCATTTTAAATTAATTTTGCTATGCCCTTTTTTGAGGTTAGTATACTGTGCATCTGTCTAACAGTGACACAGAAGTGATACCCGGGGTAAACCTATGATCTCCCATCCACTTATCAAGATTCTTCTTGAAGAGAGTCAATGAGGGACTCTGCCTAACCTGGACTGGGATTTTATTCCAGAGTGAAGGGAGCCTCTGGGTTATGAATCTGTCCCTCCAGCATGTCCTATTTATTTCGGTGCTGAGGTTCAAGTCTCTCGA
This sequence comes from Protopterus annectens, assembly GCF_019279795.1. Classification (NCBI taxonomy): domain Eukaryota; kingdom Metazoa; phylum Chordata; order Ceratodontiformes; family Protopteridae; genus Protopterus; species Protopterus annectens. The sequence goes on from NC_056732.1 coordinate 345,696,993, forward strand.
GCGTGTAGCTCGATGGGATTTGGATTTTCTGAGGTGCAGCATGTCCATTAATTCCGGGTTGGACATGGCTTTATATATCAGGCACAGATCGCCTCTGAACAGGCGGTATGCCACTGAGTAGAGCTGGAGTTTCTTTAACCGGGCAGCATATGGCATCTGTTTGAGCCCTTTGATCCTCTTGGTGAGGTACTTTTGGGGTCTTTCCAGTTGCTGCAGGTGTCTGGTAAGGTACATCCCAAAAGGGGCATTGTACTCAATTATGGGCCTGATGAGGGATGAGTAAAGAGGCACGATGACCTCCCCTGATCTAGATGTAAATCCCTTCATGATTAGGTGGGCTATATAAAATGTTTTTCTAACCACTTTGGCCATGTGGTTGTCAAATGAGAGATTGCTATCAACTTGGGTCCCCAGGTCCCTAATTACTTCTTCTGTACTTAATGGATTACCACCTATGTGGTAATTTGTGGACACTTTGTTTTGGCCAAAGGGGATGACTATACACTTTTTGGCATTTAGCTTGAGGCCATGGCTCTGGCACCAGTTGTCTGTTTCTATGAGGCCCTTTTGGAGGATGCTTGTGTCGACTGGAGAGTCAATTATGGTGCCCAGTTTGCAGTCATCTGCGAACTTGGTCAGACACAGTCCTTCCATGTTGGCCTGTACCTCTGAGAAATATATATCGAACAAGAGAGGTCCCAGGACTGAGCCTTGTGGGACGCCACTTGTAACTGGTTTGGAGTCTGACATGGCTCCAGCAATTCTAACCATGTGGGTTCTGTCCTTGAGCCAGTTTGCAACCATCTAGTGACATAGGGGTTTATATTTAAGCTGGTGAGCTTATCTATAATGCCCAAGTGGGGTATTGTATCGAAGGATTTTGCGAGGTCCAGGTAGGCTGTGTGGACCACCTTCCCCTCGTCAATGGCCTTGGTGACTGTTTCAAATAAATCAACCAGGTTTAAGAGGCGGGATCTGCCCTTAACAAAGCCAAACTGGGTAGGATCCAGTGTCTGTAGGTCCCCAATATCTTTATTTATGAGGTCCATGATGATCCTTTCCATAGCTTTGCAGACCAAGCTAGTCAGGCTTATGGGGCAATAGTTTCCAGGATCCGTTGAGGCACCACCTTTGTGGAGAGGGACCACAGTTGCTGTACGCCACTCTTTGGGTACATATCCTGTAGTAAGGCTGAGATTGAACAGTAGTTTTATGTTTGGGTTTAGCTCTTCTTGGAGTTCATGTAGGACGCAGCCCGGGACACCGTCTGGTCCCATTGATGCTGTGTTTTTTGCTTTGGAGAGGGCGGCTCTTACCTGAGCATCTGAGATGTCAGGGGGGCAGCACTCTGCTGGGATAGATATTTGCCCTTTTGGTGGTGAGGGGGGGGGAGTTTGCACTGAACCTGTCAGCTAGGATGTTGGCAATGTCTGTGGGTTCAGTGTATTTTTTGTCATTTTGGACTAATTCTGAGCATATCCGGGAATTACCACCCAGGTTCCTAACATAACTAAAGAAAGCCTTGTGATTATCCTTAGTGTCCTGTGCAATTTTTCTCTCGAAGCTGGCCTTAGACGATTTTATGAGTGCCCGTAGTTTTTTGCTAATACTGATTAGAGATGCCTTCCCTTTTTGGAATTTTGCTCTATCATTTAGTAGCTTCCTCCTTCTATTGTATAGTTTGTTTATGGCTGAGGTCCACCAGACAGGATGTCTGCCTTTGGAGGATTGGGTCTTGGTTTTATTTGGGATCGCATGATCCATGCATTCCTGAAGGTGTTCATAGAATGCCTTTATAAAGGATTCTGCGGTCTGGGCCATATTTTCCACAGGCCCGGGGGCTTTGAAGGATTCCACCTCGGTTTTGAGGAGTGTGAAATTTGCTTTAGAGAAGTTTTTCACTGTGGTTTTTTTGGGCAGGGGGTGGTGTCGGGATGTGAATATCCAGTGAGATTAGTTTATGGTCTGATCTTACCAGTGAGGGATACACTTCTGGTCTGGAGCATAGAGTCCCCATGTTGGTGATGATCAGGTCCAGTATGTTTTCCCCTCTTGTGGGAGTGGTAACAAGTTGTTCCATAGCATTTGAGTTTATAAATTCTAGGAACCTTTGGGCTAGGGTGTTGGAGCTAGAGTAATGCTCCCAGTCTATGTTTGGGTAGTTGAAGTCGCCCAATATAATGGTGTTTGGAGAGACCTTCATATTTTCCATTGTTCTCAGGAAGGCCGAGTGGGGTTCCTGGGTTAGGGAGGGTGGTCTGTAGCAGGCTATAAACTGGAAGGCAGTTTTACCCACTGTTAGTTGCACATGGTTAGTCTCTGATGCTTCGTGCTGTGCCACCAACCTGGAGGTGTGGGTATCTTTGATGAATATTGATACTCCCCCTCCTTTTGTGGGTCGGTCCAAGTTTTGGGGCCGAAAAGCATGGTATGAGGTATAACCTGGTAGTGCTGGGGTGCTCTTGGGAGCCTTGAACCAGGTTTCTGTTACTGCACAGATATCGATGTTCTCCATGCTAAGGAGAGTTTCGAGTGCGTGCATCTTGAGGTTTAGACTTCTGGCGTTGAGTAGCATTACTCTTAGTTTCTTATCCCTTGTGATACCTATGGAGGTAGGTTTGTCTTTTGAGCCTTGCCTAAAAAAGGCACTATGGGGGTAGCAAGAGCCTTTGCCAATATGCGAAAGCCCAGGGGTGACAGGTGCAAGCCGTCCCTAGCGAAGCATCGTGGCTTGTCGAGCATGTCATCCCAGGCTGACAGGCATTGGATCCCCTTTGAATGACACCAATACGTAAGCCAATTGTTGAAATTGATCATCTTGTCTTCATATTGTGGCATCATTCTTGGTGAGGGTAAGATGCTACTCAAGGTCAGGGTCATACCGGCCTGGGCCACATGCTCAGAGAGCTCCTCTATGTCTCTTTTCATGTAGTCCAGGGAGGTACATCTCAGGTCATTCACACCAGCATGGACAATGACTGAGTCATATTTGTACTTGCCTTGGAGTGACCTGAGTGCTTGTGTTATGTGGCAGATCCTAGCACCCGACAGGCAGCTCACCATGACCTTCTCCTTGTTCAGCCTGGTGAGCGGGACGTCAGTGTGCCTGACGATAGAGTCACCTATTACAAGTGTATCAGGTGTGTTGTTTAGCCTTAACGGCTTTGACTGTTCGGCATTACTGTTTATGTATTGCTTCATGTCAGTAATCAATTATTTATTTATTTATTTTATTTATTTTATGTTACATTTGTTAACCGGGAAAGATCCAACTGGACCAGGTCCATTTTCAGTGGATGCCCGGGGAGAAAAGCTCCATGTTTGACAAGAAGAATAACAAGTAAAAATAAACAAAAAATAAGCAATACAGTAAACTGTAGGACAAGTAAATAATAAGCAAAAAATACATATGAAAGAATCTAGCACAATACTTCATATAGGGTTACATGAGAATAGCAGTATCTTACAATATCTGTAGACAAAATATTACAAGAGAAGGTAGAGACTACATTTGCTATTAATAGATTGTTTACATTTTCTAGTAAGTGTACTGAGAAAGAGGTAAAAGGCCAGTGTGGCTTGATAGGGAGTGAGTGTATGTAAGTGTGGAAGCGCTAGTGAAAAATAATATTAAGATCGTTGTGGAGGAGGAGTGTGGATATAGTAATTTTCAAGTAATACTATTGCTTATTATTGTACACTTTTTATGTACTCCTGATGCAATCTAGGCTGAGCATGCAATTGCTCATTTTTCTTTTATTCAGTGCTCAACCCTGGCTAACAAATGTAAATAAATAAGTAAATGTTTTATCCTTAGACAATACATTGCCACATTTCTTCTGCAGTACCGAAATGACTGAAATCACTTTGAATGTGGCCTTTGAAGAGCTTTTTGCATGCACAGCAATAGCCCCCAGCTCCCACACTTTCATGTTCAGTGTGTATTCCAGCATCATGTAATCAGCATGATGTCTCTATTCAGGCACTTTCTTCTGATGTCTTCCACATCCTCCAAGTCTACTGCTGTTGTCTGGGACTCACACAAAAAAACTTCTTAAATCTCTCTGGGCTATCAAACACCTCTCAACAGTAATCATTCCGACAACAGTACTACTGTTGTTGCATTTAACCCATTAGTTACTTCTTTCATTCCCATTTTACTTTGCATTCTATTGTCTTACTGTGCATAACAATGACCTTAGCAAACAGTAATTGTCATCATTCCAGTTAAATGTTTCCATGCAATACACTTCCTGGATCCTTTGCAGTTGATTTTGTTTCCCAAACTAAACAAGGACATAGCTCATTTTTTAATTTATTTTATTTTTTATTTTATTTTGACAATTGTTAACCTTGTTAGTCCGACTGAGCAAAAGCCCTTTTCAGCAGAGGCCCGGGGAAAAAAATATTATTTAATTGCAGTAACTAATAGGATTAACAGTAGCATATATAAATAATCTAAGCAGATAATAAACACAGACAGTTTTTATCAAGGCTCAGGATGGCAAGATAGGTACAAAAATATAGCTTGTAGGATAAATATCAGCAATGCATAAATACTCTAGGCAAAAATAATCACAATTTTATCACAGAACAGAAAGGCTAGGGAGAAACAAAAGTACATGAATAATAAATGGAAATTATACAACTATGTTAAGAATTACACACGTTTGTTTGCAGTGATTTTGGAAATGACCCAGAGGTTCAAGAATATATTTGAGCAGTAAATATTTAATAGTGTGCAATGAGGAAATCTAGTTGGAAGAGAGTTTGTTAAGAGATGGAGGGAATTATAGAATTGGGGATTAAACATGAATTACAAGATTTGAGAGGAGGTATGGTAGAAGAAATAGGAAATAGGAAAGTTAGGTAAGTAGGGAGGGGAAAGAAAGGGGGGTTAATGAGGAGGGTATGTAGGAAGTGAATGAGAAGGGAATACTGAGAGTGTTGGGATAAGGAGAATCAGATATAATGACATTATAGAGTAAAAAGCACAGTAGGAAGAGAGTAAGAGAGGGAGATATGGAAAGATGGTAGAGAGTTCATGTGGGATATTTACAACGACAGGTCCAGGCAGTATTAAGGTAGTGTTTTGGAGCTTTCTGAAAGTCAAGTGTATGGTTTATTTTTCATAAAGACAAGGGAAGTTTGTTCCATAAAAGGGCTGGTAAATAACTACAGTTATTATCCAAAAGAGCTCTGAGGTTTAGAAATTTCCAGGTGCAATTGATCAGAGCTTCTTACAGTTTTGGGGGGGGGGGGTATAGTAGAAGACCAGGGTAAAGATGAAAGGACAGAAGAGGGGTTTGTGTATGATGAAGTGAATGAGGGTAAGTTCAGAAAGTAAAGAGCTGACGAGCTACTGTAATTTAACTTCTTTATTTTAAATATCATATTTTTGCATGTTTCCTTGTAAACTCTGTATTTTGTTGATGATCAACAAGGATTACTGCAGGTCAGTAAAGCTAGACATTAGAGTGTCATACTTCTTGTTGTTCAGAAAATGCATGTTTATGCAAAACCTGCTGTTCTATTATCTTTGCAATTGAATTAGAGTAATACTTAATAAATGTCACCATTTACAGGCATTGGTCTCCCATCCCCCATTCTCAATATTTTTGGCTTCATCAAGACTTCTTGAGCAAACAAAGTTGAAAGGTATGTGTGTATCAAAATGAGATACTACAGTGAAAGTATTCACTTTTTTCCAATTTGTTCGTTTCCTATGCAACATATATGGCATGATATAACTTATTTCACATTAATTCATTGTTATAAGTTGAATTTGAATAGGTCTTTGATCTATGATTGTATCAAATACAGATTGGAAGTGGATGACATGATGGCAGGGAGGAAGCTAGACCTCTTCTGTATCCAGGAGTCAGTATGGAAGGGCAGTGCAGCAAAACCACTTAATTTGGGATCCAGAGTCTCAGGGGGAGGACAGACTAGAAATGGTATATGAATTGTGGTGCTGGACAGGCTTCAGAAGGCAGTGATGAATGTCATCAGAATTAGTGACAAACTCATCACACTCCAGTGTAATGGTAGGAAGTATTCATAACCTCAGCCTATGCCCCACAGCAGGGTTATGATAACAAGGAAAAAAAGTGCATTCAGGCAGCATTTGCAGGACCTACTAGATAAAGCAGGAAAACATCAGTTGATGTTAATAATAGGAGACCCAAATGCTCATATTGACACAGACAGAACAAGAAATGAGGATTGCCTGAGTCCACATAGGTAAAGAAGCAAGAATAAAGAAGGAGAGACTGTTCTAGACTTCTATCTGGCAAATGGCTTGATGATGACCAGCACATGGTTTAACAAGAGAGCTGGTCACAAGATCACACACAAGTATGACCAACATACAGCTCAGGTAGATGTCTTGCTAGTAAGAAACAGACACGGGAAAAATCAGTGATTGCAAAGCTATCCCCAGTGAAGCAGTCAGACCACAACATAAACCTCTGATGGCCACAGTCAGCTGCAATAGTGGTTAGACAAGGCTCTAAGGTCAACAGAGATTAGGCTGATGACCTGGAAGTTAACTGTAGAGAAAGCGCAAGAGTTTAAGGAAATACTTAGGGTCTAGCACCTCAGGAAGAAGAAGAAGTAGGTGGAGTCAAAGAAGAATAACAATACCTCACAACAGCATGAGAACTAGTTTATGTGGCTTGTAGAAGTGATAAATTTCACTTTGATACATCAAAATAAGTGATATGGTTAGTCACAGGTCTAGATAATGGTGTCCATTAATAGATAGTGTAATAGATTACCAGCATGATATAATATCAGCTGACCAGAGATTGTTGCCCACCTTATTTTATCCAGTATTACAAGTATAGAAAAACAGCGGCAGTTCTGTTGTAGTATCTTTGTCCTTGTAAAATTATATCATGCAAGACTGGTGCCAAGTCATTCCGGAGTACATTAAATGGTCACAAAATTGTTGGTCTGGCTGGCTACAGACTGAAAGTAGATTTATTGGTTTCTTATAAACTACTTTAATCATAAGTCTCTGCAAGAAGCAGCTTGTTTCAGTGCAATAATATATAGTGAGAGAAATGCACACACATACACATAAATGTTTATATATTTAAACGCATGCATGCATGCGCACACACACACACACACACACACACACACACACACACACACACACACACACACACACACACACACACACTCACATACACACACACACACACACACACACACACACACACACACACACACACACACACACACACACACACACACATACTCATATATTTAAAATATAAATATTTTAAATATTTACAGTGTGGTTAAGTGCTGTTGTCTATGTCTAGCATTTACTGTTTGTTACTATATCTATTTTCTGTTTCTCTGTGAAAAAACAAAAAAAAAAAAAAACATATCCTTGTTTCCCACCTTTACTGAACTAGAATAGTCCAGTCTTCAGATTTTGCCGACCTCTGGGCTGTGTCATAGTTCCTGTGTTGTCCATATCCTTGTTTGGATAGGAGGAAGCTTCTTTGTTCACCAGTGGGAGTGGGGAAATCTGAGCAGCCTATCTGTCCCTAAAGGAGTGGTTCCAGCCCAGTAACTTGTAGTTTATTGGCCGTTTTGGGCCATTTCCTAGCTCTTTCTAACCACCTGCAATAAAGCCCGCTTTAGTGCGCTTTTGCGCATGTATTCGACTCAGCACAGCTCCTCGTGGTGTCCTGCAGAGTTCTGCAAGCAGCAGCGAGTGGAAGAGTGACTTTCTATTGATTTATAAGTATTTTTCTGGCTTTTTATCTCCGACTGCTTAATTTCATCTAAAAGCGAGTTTTTATAACTAAATAATCTCTGCAAAGTTGATTTATTGCATACTGTTTGTTTTTCTGCAACTTTTTGCACTTTGAAAGTTTGTTTTGCTTAAATTAACTGGTAGGCTACACACTCAAGTGCGCTAGCCGATTTAAAGCATTTACTGTTTGTTACTGTATCTATTTTCTGTTTCTCTGTGAAAAAACAAAAAAAAAAAACAAAAAAATATCCTTGTTTCCCGCCTTTACTGAACTAGAATAGTCCAGTCTTCAGATTTTGCTGATCTCTGGGCTGTGTCATAGTTCCTGTGTTGTCCATATCCTTGTTTGGATAGGAGGAAGCTTCTTTGTTCACCAGTGGGAGTGGGGAAATCTGAGCAGCCTATCTATCCCTTAAGGAGTGGTTCCAGCCCAGTAACTTGTAGTTTATTGGCCGTTTTGGGCCATTTCCTAGCTCTTTCTAACCCCCTGCTATAAAGCCCGCTTTAGTGCGCTTTTTTGCTTGTATTCGACTCAGCACAGCTCCTCTTGGTGTCCTGCAGAGTTCTACAAGCAGCAGCGAGTGGAAGAGTGACTTTCCATTGATTTATAAGTATTTTTCTGGCTTTTTATCTCCGACTGCTTAATTTTGCCTAAAAGCGAGTTTTTATAACTAAATAATCTCTGCAAAGTTGATTTATTGCATTACTGTTTGTTTTTCTGCAACTTTTTGCACTTTAAAAGTTTGTTTTTTGCTTAAATTAACTGGTAGGCTACACACTCAAGTGCGCTAGCCGATTTAAAGCATTTACTGTTGGTTATTGTATCTATTTTCTGTTTCTCTGTGAAAAAAAAAAAGAAAAATCCTTGTTTCCCACCTTTACTGAACTAGAATTGTTCAGTCTTCAGATTTTGCTGATCTCTGGGCTGTGTCATAGTTCTTGTGTTGTCCATATCCTTGTTTGGATAGAAGGAAGCTTTTTTATTCACCAGTGGGAGTGGGGAGCTCTGAGCAGCCTATCTGTCCCTAAAGGAGTGGTTCCAGCCCAGTAACTTGTAGTTTATTGGCCGTTTTGGGCCATTTCCTAGCTCTTTCTAACCCCCTGCTATAAAGCCCGCTTTAGCACGCTTTTGCGCGAAATTGCGCATAGCGCAGCATCTGGCAGCGCCGGTTAATCAAGTTTAAACTATTTCTGGCTCCACAAAGTCTACTCTTCAGTTTTTCCCTTAGAACTGCTCTAACTTTCAATCTAAACATTCTATTCTCTATCTAAAAAGCCCAGCACTTGCTCCTAAAAGCATTTTACATAAGTAAAGCACTCTTAAACAAAAAGAAAGCACTACATCCACCTAAGATTCCCTTGAGTACCCATTCCCCTATAGGTCCTCTCTGACTCAGTTACACAGCAATCCTTTACACTATTCTAGCATGCCGAAGGGTCAGTTGCTGGCATCCTCTCCAGTTCAGCTGGTGAATCTGGGAGTCTTGAGGCAATGTTACAACTGCCTCATGTACACAGACAACCCTCTCCTCCTTCCAACAAATACAAATATATGTGAGAGATGCAACTATATAGCCAAACTGGAGGCTGAGCTCTCTTGACTCAGTACTGGCAAAACCAGTCATGAGGAGAAGGTAACCACACACACCACAAACCCAGTCTCACATAGACCTATCACAACTGCAAACCAAACACATAAGCACACAAAACATACTCGGAGGCTCTAAATAAAAATCTGCCAAAACAACAGAGGCCTCCAAAGCAGACATACAAGCAACCACTACCTCAAAACATAACACATGCAACACATAGTTCACTAAGTCAGTGTGCCAAACAGTCACAGTCCATAAGGCCAAACAACATGCCTGATACACTTGTAATAGGTGACTCTATAGTCAGACACACTGACGTCCCGCTCACCAGGCTGAACAAGGAAAAGGTTTCAGTAAGCTGTCTGTCGGGCGCTAGAATCCGCCACATAACACAAGCACTCAGGTCACTCCAAAGCAAGTACAAATATGACTCAGTCATCGTCCATGCTGGTGTGAATGACCTGAGACGTACCTCCCTGGACTACATGAAAAGAGACATAGAGGTGCTCTCTGATTATGTAGCCCAGGCCGGTATGACCCTGATCTTGAGCAGCATCTTACCCTCACCAAGAATGATGCCACAGTACAAAGACAAAATGATCAGTTTTAACAATTGGCTTAATTACTGGTGTCATTCTAGGGGGATCCAATGTCTGTCTGCTTGGGATGACATGCTCGACAAGCCACCCTGCTTCGCAAGGGACGGCTTGCACCTGTCACCCCTGGGCTTTCAGATATTGGCAAAGGCTCTTGCCACCCCCATAGTGCCTTTTTTAGGCAAGGCTCAAAAGACAAACCCACCTCCCTAGAAAACACAAGTGGAAAAAAAATAAGGGTAATGCTGCTCAACACCAGAAGTCTAAACCTTAAGATGCACACTCTCGAAGCCCTCCTCAGTATGGAGAGCATCGATGTCTGTGCAGTGACAGAAACCTGGTTCAAGGCTCCCGAGAGCACCCCAGCACTACCAGGTTATACCTCATATCATGCTTTTCATCCCCAAAATGTGGACCGAACCACAAAAGGAGGGGGAGTATCCATATTCATCAAAGATACCCACACCTCCAGGTTAGTGGCAACGCACGAAGCATCGGAGACCATCCATGTGCAACTAACCATAGGCAAAACTGCCATACAGTTTGTAGCATGCTACAGACCACCCACTCAAACTCAGGAACCCCACTCAGCCTTCCTAAAGACACTGGAGAATATGAATGTCTCTCCAAATACCATCATATTGGGAGACTTCAACTACCCAAACATAGACTGGGAGCATTACTCAAGCCCCAACACCCTAGCCCAAAGGTTCCTAAAATTCATAAACTCAAATGCGATGGAACAACTAGTCACCACTCCCACAAGAGGGGATAACATATTAGACCTGATCATCACAAACATGGGGACACAATGCTCCACACCGGAAGTATACCCCTCATTGGTGAGATCAGACCATAAATTAATCTCACTGGAAATCCACATCCCGCCCCCACCCCCAGCACAGAAGACCACAGTGAAGAATTTCTCAAAAGCTGACTTCACACTTCTTAAGACTGAAATGGTATCCTTCAAGGCCCCAGGGCCAGTGGAAACCACAGCCCACTCCGCTGAATCCTTTATAAACGCATTCTATGGACACCTTCAAGAATGCATGGATCATGCAATCCCAAATAAAACCAAGACCCATTCCCCCAAAGGCAGGTGTCCTGTCTGGTGGACCCCAGCCATTAATAAGCTTTACAACAGAAGGAGGAAGCTACTACATGATAGAGCAAAATCCCTAAAAGGGAAGGCATCTCTGATCAGTACTAGCAAAAAACTATGATCACTCATAAAATCATCCAAAGCCAACTTTGAGAGAAAGATTGCACAAAACAGTAAAGACAATCACAAGGCCTTCTTTAGTTATGTTAGAAACCTGGGTGGAAACTCCCAGATATGGTCAGAGTTAGTCCAAAATGACAAAAAATACACTGAACCCACATACATTGCCAACATACTGGCAGACAGGTTCAGTGCAAATTTCTCCCCACCCTCCCCCCCAAAAGGACAAATATCTGTCCTAGCAGAGTGTAGCCTCTCTGACATCTCAGATGCCCAGGTGAGAACCGCCCTCTCCAAAGCTAAAAACACAACGTCAATGGGACCAGACGGTGTCCCGGGTTACGTGCTACATGAACTCCAAGAGGAACTAAAGCCACACATAAGGCTGCTGTTTAATCTTAGCCTTACTACAGGATATGTACCCAAAGAATGGCATACAGCAACAGTGGTCCCACTCCACAAAGGAGGTGCTTCTAAGGACCCTGGAAATTACTGCCCCATAAGCTTGACAAGCCTGGTCTGCAAAGCTATGGAGAGGATCATTATGGAACTCATAAACAAAGACATTGGGGACCTACAGACATTGGATCCTACCCAATTCGGCTTTGTCAAGGGCAGATCCTGCCTCTTGAACCTGGTCGACTTCTTTGAAACAGTCACTAAGGCCATTGATGAGGTTAAGGCAGTTCACACAGCCTACCTTGACCTTGCAAAAGCCTTCGACACAATACCCCACTCGGGCATCATAGACAAGCTCACCAGCTTAAATGTAAACCCCTATGTCACAAGATGGGTTGCAAACTGGCTCAAGGACAGAACCCACAAGGTCAGAATTGCTGGAGCCATGTCAGACCCTAAGCCAGTCACAAGTGGTGTCCCACAGGGCTCAGTCCTGAGACCTTTCTTGTTCGGCATTTATTTTTCTGAGGTGCAAGCTAACATAGGAGGATTGTGGCTGACGTTTGCAGATGACTGCAAACTGGGCGCCATAATTGATTCTCCAGCGGACACAAGCATCCTTCAAAAAGGTCTCATAGAAACGGATAACTGGTGCCAGAGCCATGGCCTTAAACTAAATGCCAAAAAATGTATAGTCATACCCTTTGGGAAAAACAAAGTGCCCACAAATTACCACATAGGTGGTAATCCATTAAGTACGGAAGAAGTAATCAGAGACCTAGGGACTCAAGTTGACAGTAACCCTTCATTTGACACTCACATTGCCAAAGTGGTTAGAAAGACCTTCTATATTGCCCACCTTATCATGAAAGGATTCACATCTAGATCAAGAGAGGTCATTGTACCCCTTTACTCTTCCCTTATCAGGCCTATAATTGAGTACAATGCCCCATTTGGGATGTACCTTACCTGACACCTGCAGCAGTTAGAAAGACCCCAAAAGTACCTCACCAAGAGGATCAAGGGTCTCAAACATATGCCATATGCTGCCCGGATGAAGAAACTCCAGCTCTATTCAGTCGCATACCACCTACTCAGAGGCGATCTATGCCAGACATACAAGGCCATGTCAAATCCGAAGTTAATGGACATGCTCCACCTCAGAAAATCCAAATCCACCAGAGCCACGAGAGCAAGAGATTTGAACCTCAACACAGAAATAAATAGGACGTGCTTGCGGGACAGATTCATAACCCAGAGGCTCCCTTCACTCTGGAACAGAATCCCAGTCCATGTTAGGCAGAGCCCTTCACTGACTCTCTTCAAGAGAAATCTTGACGAATGGATGGGAGATCGTAGGTTTACCCCGGGGGTCATCTCTGTGTCACTGCTAGACAGAGGCGCAGTAAACTAAACGGGCACAGTATTCTCATTCCAAGGGGTGGCGAAAGCCAAACACACTCTGGCTAGGCTTATAAATGCCCTAGGGCAGATAGCCTAGTATAAACCTATAAACCTATGAACCTATGAACCTATTAGCAAGTTTATATTTGCTTTTCCTCTAGTATTCAGTTATAATACCTGAATTTTTGCTTTATGAACAGCACAGTTACAGCAAGTATGTTTCTAGTGTGTTGCGATCTGTTTGTGTTGTTTTTCTAATGCTAATTTCTAGCATATACATTAGCATGTTTGTACTGGCTTCTGCTGTATGGTTCAGTTGTAGTACCTGATTGTATGTTTTATGAACAAACAGCACAGTTACTGGGTTGTGTACTTAATTGTTAATAATCTGAGACAATTTTGGTTGAGAAAAAAAAGAGTTGGGCTGTTGCCTAGTGTTTTCATATTTATTAAAATTCAAGCTGCTTATTCCAAAGTGCTTAAATGTTACATTTATGGATTGTGCGTTGTGGAGCAGAGAGTGGGAACTAACTGAGATGGGTGTTCTACCTGTCTCTGGAAACCTCCATCTCAGTAATCCCAAACTTGCAAACCAACTGCTATTGCTTGTTAGCTTCTTAATTTTATGTGTCCTTCTGAACTCTGGAAACCTCCATTTTAGTAATTTCAATCTTTCATACCAAGACATCTCTCCTGTTAGTTGCCTTATTCTCCAGTTTAAAGGCTACAAAGCACTAATGTACAACTGTAAAATATAGTGCATTACTTTAATGGCCATCCTTGGCTAAGGATAAGGAGTATGGTAAGTGGTATGAAAGGTTGGACACTAAGGAGGGAGAAAAGGACCTGTACCAATTGGCTAGACAGAGGGACCGAGCTGGGAAAGATGTGCAGCAGGTAAGGGTGATAAAGGATAATGAGGGAAACATACTCACAAGTGAGGAGAGTGTGTTGAGCAGATGGAAAGAGTACTTTGAGGGGCTGATGAATGAAGAGAATGAGAGAGGTAGAGAAGGTTGGATGATGTGGGGAAGGTGAATCAGGAAGTGCAACAGATTAGCAAGGAGGAAGTAAAGATAGCTATGAAGAGGATGAAGAATGGAAAGGATGTTGGTCCAGATGGCATACCTGTGGAAGCATGGAGGTGTTTAGGTGAAATGGCAGTGGGATTTTTAACCAGATTGATTAATGAAATCTTGGAAAGTGAGAGGATGCCTGAGGACTGGAGAAGAAGTATATTGGTACTGATATTTAAGAATGGAGTTGCATTGTGTCTTTGTGGACTTACAGAAAGCCTATAATAGGGTGCTAGAGAGGAGTTGTGGTATTGTATGAGGAAGTCAGGTGTAGCAGAGAAGGATGTAAGAGTGGTACAGTATATGTATGAGAGCAGTGTGACAGTGGTGAGGTCTGCAGTAGGAGTAATGGATGCGTTCAAGGTGGCAGTGGGATTACATCAATGATCAGCTCAGAACCCTTTCTTATTTGCAATGGTGATGGACAGGTTGACAGATGAGATCAGACAGGAGTCTCCATGGACTATGATGTTTGCGGATGATATTGTGATCTGTAGTTAGAGTAGGGAGCAGGTTGAAGAGACCCTGGAAAGGTGGAGATGTGCTCTAGAGTGTAGACGAATGAAGCTCAGCAGGACTAAGACAGAATATATGTGTGTGAATGAGAGAGAGGATAGAGGAATGGTAAGGATGCAGGGAGTAGAGTTGGTGAAGGTGGATGAGTTTAATTACCTGGGATCAACAGTTCAGAGTAATGGTGAGTGTGAAAGAGAGGTGAAGAAGAGATTGCAGGCAGGGTGGAGTGGGTGGAGAAGAGTGTCAGGAGTGATTTGTGACAGATGGGTACCAGTAAGAGTGAAATGGAAGGTCTACAAGATGGTAATGAGACCAGCTATGGTATATGCGCTGGAGATGGTGGCACTGATTAAACAACAGGAGCCAGAGCTGGAGTTGGCAGAGTTAAAGACGTTAAGATTTGCACTGGGTGTGATGAGATGGACAGGATTAGGAATGAGGATATTAGAGGGTCAGCTCAGGTTGGACAGTTTGGAGACAAAGCCAGAGAGGTGAGATTGCACTGGTTTGGACATGTACTGAGTAGTGATGCTGGGTATATTGGGAGAAGGATGCTAAGGATGGAGCAGCCAGATAATAGGAAAAAGGAAGGCATAAGATAAGGATTATGGACGTGGTGAGAGAGGACATGCAGGTGGTTGGTGTGACACAGTAAGATCCAGAGGACAGGAAGAAATGGAAACAGATGATCCACTGTGGCAACCCTTAAGCAGGAACAGCCAAAAGAAGAAGAAGCAGAAGACTTATGTTGGCCAAACACTACTTAATGCAGCAGATAACAGAAGAGTAGCACTTTATCTACCCAATTCAACTACCAAACAATCCTATTTTTTAATCTGCCTCTCTGCCAGTATATTGAGCATATAGTATCCATGACAATTCCTTCAGCAAAAGTTAAGACAGTCTCACTGCCAATGGAACTTCTACTGCTGAATTTCACTCCAATTATAAAAACACAAAAAGAGGAATACCTTCAGTTAAAATCTATGTAAGACAGTTTCCAGGAGTAAAATTAAACTGTTGAAATATCTTGTTTTCCCTCACTGCATTGTGTTATGTACTGCAGTGTTGAATCTGCTGGAAGTACACCTCTACCAACACCCACATGCCTTATACTGCTTAAGGTGAAGATAAGTTAATACTTTAGTATATTTTACTCTAGTAGTGTAAAGTTTCACTGGAAAAAGCAAATAAATCCATAACAATAAAATTAAATGGTGTGACTTACCTCAACTAGTTAGAATTCAAATACCTTGCCTTTGTACCCCTAAACATTCTACCTCATTGATTGTTTTTGTGGAAAACCATCTGTGAGGGGAGTAACTGCATTTCATTGAACTACTTGATTGGTTGAGCCTGCTCCGTTCACCCTGGCTATGTTTGCTCTCTCTCCACTCCCCCACCCTACCCTCAATTCTCAACTATCCTGACATCATCTACACTTATCCTAAGCTAGACTCCACCCACCACATTATCACCAATCACAAAACAGTTTACAATCCATACTTTTGCCCTTCCTTCATACACCCACTACCCACTTCCTACTACCTTTCTTCTTTCTTTCAGCTGGATTTCTATTGCATTGTAACTCAACAACCCCTCCCACTTCACTCAACCCATATCCAGTCAAACCCTTTCTGGCCCTCTGTCACTATCTAATATATATTTTCACTAACTGAGCACTCACATAATAATTAGCATGCCATTCATAGTATTACAATCCACCCACCTCTTCTTTCTAGCATACATAACCATCATACACATCTCAACACCAGTCTTATGCCCAATGCTCAGTCCATTGCTCTCAATGGCAATTACTCCCATATTTCATTCCTTGTAGCCTACAACCTTTACAACCTATCTCACGTCAATCTTTTCAAACAAATTTATGTAAACGTAGCTAACCCAATCCACAAATTAGTCCCAAATAACTATTTTAAAACCAAGTGGCATTTTATATTCCAGCTATACCTACCCAGTCTGTGACTATGGAGGCATTCACCCCAAACCATGTCCAGCCACGGGTCTGTATCACTTTATTAAATGGCTATTCAGCAAATAGCCATTTGCTGAACCCCTATTTGTTGAAGCCGCTTTTCATAGAATGGAAAATTTTAACTAGAGCAAATCAGCAGTTGTCCACCATATGGAATTTGTCATTTTCACCACTGTAGTGCAATCTCAGAGTTGGTACATTTAGTTAGGGGGGTGTGGTGGGCACAGGCTGCCACATTGGGGGTGTGTGGGGGGCATAGCCACCCACCTTGGTAGGTTTTACATTTTATTTTTTTTTTATTTTTATGGTGGCTTGGTTGGCCAAATGCTGATTTGCCCTACTTAAAATTTGTCATTCGATGAAGAGCACCTTCGACAAATAAGGGTTCAACAAATGGCTATTCAATGAATAGTTATTCGATAAAGTGATATAGACCCTCCAGCCACAATAGCCTCTCCCATAATGGTCCACTCGACCATTAATAGTGTAATACCTCACTCCTGCAACTCGGGTAAAACAAGTCTAAAATTCATAAACATTAACCTTAGAAGCATCTGCAACAAACTAGCTGAAATGTATCCCTTCATATCTCATTACAACCCTGACTTCTTTGCTATCACAGAAACATGGCTAAAACCCAAATTCAAAGACATTGAAATCCTCCCACCAGGATATTTGATCAGACCGTATATCCAAAAAAAGCAGGGGGGTACCTATTACATACCCAAATCACCTTAACATATCCCTTTATCAGAGAAAGCATATTTTATACAATAATGCAGAGATTTTTATTGCCTTACTCAAGCTAAACTCTTATAAGACTATACATATCATAGTCTTATATATTCCCCTGGCAATAACATTAGCATAGCTGAGGCCATTCTATCTTAGGCATTTACCAATATACCCCAAGAAACCATCATCCTTGGAGACCTTAACATAGACTGGGCCCAAATTGTATCTGATACCCCACTACCAGTATTAACCTGTAAGGTTTCGCTCACCTCATAAATACAAAAACAAAGTGTAATAAGACCTCCTCTAAGGCCTCTTCTCTAGACTGGATTCTGTCAACTAAACCCAGTAATCTGTATAAC
Organism: Protopterus annectens; assembly: GCF_019279795.1. Classification (NCBI taxonomy): domain Eukaryota; kingdom Metazoa; phylum Chordata; order Ceratodontiformes; family Protopteridae; genus Protopterus; species Protopterus annectens. The sequence goes on from NC_056732.1 coordinate 345,714,671, forward strand.
TATGGTGCAGCAGCTGACAAGCTAAGTGACCACCTGTCTAGTTTTGCTAACAGGCCTGTATGCAATCCAGTAAAAGATCACACATAGAAGAATGTGTATAACTTATCCAGTTTTAATGCAGACAATCTCATTTCCACTCTCAAGCAAAACAATGGAACATGTTAAAAAAAATTCCTTTAGACTAAGACGCCCTCAAATATAACAAAACCTTTACCAGTATACTGAATGAATATGCTCCTATCAGGAGAAAAAGAGTTAAGCTTAATCCAGCAACATGGCTACCTAAAAACAATAGGGAGCTAATGGTGCTTACAGACAAGGCCTAGAAAGCATGGTACACCAAGAAATCTCAGGAAAATCTTCTACACATCAGACATAAAAAATAAGCACAGTATAAGGCATGACAAGAAAAAAGCTCCACTACTTTAACTTACAGCAGGCACACCAAAATAATTCTAAAAATTTTTGGTGAACTAAAGTCTATCAAATTCAGGCCAATGTGAACAACCCACTCCCTCCCCAGAAGACACTTCATCAACAGTCACTAATTACTTTAACAAATACCTCCTTCACCTCCACCCACAAATATCTCCTCTTCATGAAGGAGACTCCTCGGCTGACTACTCCAACTTCAGAACTATTGTCATTATGTCACAATTGTCTAAAATATTAGAAAAGTGCATCCATTTGCAATTACTGCAGTGCATAACTAGAAATATTCTTCTACCCCCACACAACATGTTTTTCATCCCAACCATAGCACCACTATTGCCCTATTTCACTTTGCTGATTTATTTATTTTATTTATTTGCATTTGTTTTCTGGGATAGTCCACTGGGCCTAGGATGGACCATTTTCAGTGGAGGCCCAGGGAAAAAAGCTTCACATTTTACATATACATTGATGAGATAAAGTTACATAACAACTGTTAACAGATTCAAGTTACTAGTAAGCAACATTATACAAAATACAAAAATAACAATGATTTACATCCAGGTACAATATATACATGTTGATATACTATATATATATATATATATATATATATATATATATATATATATATATATATATATATATTGATACCACTAATAAAAATAAAAACAGAAATGCTGGAAGCCTAGACCAGTCCAAAGCATTTGACACCGTCTTTCACCATAAACTATTACTGAAACACTTCTCCTTGGGTCTCTCCCCCTCCTCCCACTCCTGGTTTAACAGCTACCTAAGAGATAGATTCCAAGTGGTCAAGTGGCAGCAAGCATCCTCCTCATTTCTACCCATTACTGTAGGAGTGCAAGGAGGTTCCATAGTTGGACCCCTCCTGTTTAACCTATTTATAAATTATCTACATACTGCTTCCAATCAAGCTACTCTCTGCACTCATCTGTGTAGCCTCTAACCTACAAAAACTTCAAGAAATTACTCAAGAATCCTTTATGTCCACAGAATGCTGGCTAAAAACTCACAGCTCCTACTTAAATCCCCAAAAATGAAACAGATACTTTTTACCACTAAAACATTCTCCCAAAGCAAAACTCTTGCCAAAATCACTTCATTAAATAACACCCCAATTAAGCAGGTCCCTAATACCAAACTCTTAGGCGTTACCATTGATGACAACCTGAAATTTGACATACACTTGCAAACTGTTATTAAAAACACCAGCGGTTTGTCATCTTACATAGAACAATACCCTACCTAACAAACAGAACTAGAGAAACCATAGCAAAAGCCTTCTTCCTTCCTACCCTACTGTATGCCTCTCCAATGTTTACTAACCTATGATCGTCCACATAAACAAAAGTGGAGCAATGCTACAATACAATAACTTGCTTTTCTGCAAATTGCCCCTTTAGAACTCATCACTATTCTGCTCTTAAACAACTAAATTGGACTGAACTCACACATCACCCCCCACTATAGTCAGCTACTACTAGCTCATACTCTAATATACTACCTTTACAAGTTTCCAGCACTAAAAGTCAGGCTTCAGCACTACCACCCTACCAAAGCTCTATAGACAAACTCCTCCTCTTTATCACTAAACTCCAAAATGTATCTGAAGCCTCCTCATACTCAAACTCTGTAGCTACCTTCTGAAATGCCTTCCCACATCCTCCAACAGGTATTCAAAACACATCTAATACAACAGCTGTCAACTTCCTGGTTCTATAGCTGTACATCTCCAGGATAAGTATAACATCTCTGCTTTCTTCCTCCTGTTCTACTATACATCTGCTCTGCTTCACTATGTTACCAGCTATTACTCTGTTTTCACACACCCCCACCTTCTACCTCTGCATCTCTTAACTCATTTCCCACTCATTTCATTTATATCTCAGCATTAAGTCAACCTTTTGCTATCCACCATGTGTAAATAACGTAGTACTCTGTGTTGTGACATCTATCCTACTGCACATTTATTGAATGGATCTATTAATTAAAATAGAGACAGGAAAAGCAATAGAATCAGCAGCTATTTTAAGGAACTGAGGAGGAAGGTTTTCAGTAGAGGGAGAGCAGGGTTTAAGTTTCAGGAGTAGTTTTCTGATGTAGGAAATAGAGACAGGTTTGAGTGGTAAAGTGTTGGCACTGGCAGTCTGAACGAGAGGGGTAGAGTGGTTTGTGTTGCAGGCATCTGTAGCAGAAGCGGAGTTATTAGGAATGAGGCTGGCAATAGTCTCTATGAAGTATTTGTTAAGAAGTGCTGCAGTCTCTGTTGTGGTGTTATTAGGGAAGGGGTTGGAGTATTGGGGGTAACAGGATGGAGAATTTTGTTAATAGTATTCCAAAATCTTTTAGGGTTGGTGCAGTGGTTAGTTTGAGCTTGGATGTAGTAGTTTTTCTTATCATGGTGGATGTTTTTTTAAGTGAGGTTCCTAAGTTCTCTGTAGTCTTGCAGCTGTGAGGGTGACTTAAATTTCAACCAGAGTTTCCAAGTCTTATTTCTTTCTGCCATGAGAGATAGAGTATTTCTAGTGATCCAGGGGGCGTAGTTGGATTTGACCCTGATTTTACTTAAGGGAGCAAGGGAGTTCAGGATGTCAAGTAAGATGTGGCTAAATTTAAGTACAGCTTCATTAATGAGCAAAGAGTGCAAGAAAGACCAGTTGATAGAGGAAAGATAATTATTCAGAGTATCTGGGTTAAACTTGATGAGTTTTCTACAGTCTCTGTAGGTAGGGGAAGTACTGATAGATGTGAGTTGGCAGATGGTCACTTTTAGTGCTGGAGCGGGTAACAGGGATTATGGTACATGTGAGGTTTGTTTGTGAAGATCCAGTCTAGAGTGGACTTGGTTATGTTTTTATGTAGATAGGCAGGGGTGGAGATCAGTTGGGAAAAGCCATGGAAATTGATGCTGTGTTGGGGGGGGGGGAGTGAATATTTAGGTTATTCCAATCTATGTTAACATCTCCAAGAATTACATTTTCATGCATAAAGTATAAATAGTATATATTGTGTTAATATTTCCAAACAACTACCACATTTCCTCTTACAACAAACTGATGCCAACATTCAATTGGCAGAGCTTCTTATTACTTTCCTGAAATTAAACAATGATAAACAAATACGTATTACATCCCTCCTGGTGACAATATAGCTAGACTGGAAGATATCCTAACTGTGATATCCAGAACAATTCCACAAGACATAGCTAGGTGATGTGCATATCAATTGATTCAACATAAACTCTAACTCTCCCACATATAGCGTGAACTTATTTAGTTTCACACAACTAATTGATATCCCCACACATTACAGCAAGGTATCAAATTCCCTATTAGACTAAATCCTAGTACCAGACCCTAGCAAATACATCACCTCATGTACAATGCCTGACTGCCTCTGTGATCATCTCTCAATCTAAACAACAAGACATCCACTTAAACAGCATGTTTATAAAACAACACCCAACCTTTCCAAGTTTAACCCAGAAATGTTCATTACTAACGTATTATCTATTAACAGGAGCTTCCTAAATATCCTACCTTAGATGATCCTGTAAATGAATTCAATACAGTTTTCCTGAATACTCTAATTAGCCTTTCACCACCTACAAGGTAGAGACTAAAAATAAATAATGCAATTTGGTATCCAAAAAGACTAGAATGTTATTGCAGAATAGAGAAAAAGCATAGAAAGAATGGCAAAATATAAAACAACACAATATCCTGAACACTTCAGAATGCTTCACAAACATACTAAACTGTACATTAATGAAGACAAGCAACTATACTATAGCAACTTTCAGAATAATAGTTATTCACAACCCTAAAAAAATTCTGGACAGCCATTAAAGAAATCTTGCATCCCGGCCATAAACTCAACCCTAACTCCTCTCATCACTTAAAACTGCAATACAATTCAACTCTTATTTCATAGATAATATAGCATCTCTAATCAAAGATTCCTCAACATCTAATCCTAACCCTACCCAGCAGCCACATATCACCACATCCACTTTCAGCTTCAAACCTGTGTCCACATCCTATATAAAACTACTTTTAAACAAACTCAAACAATACTCTACTTCAACTGATAACCTCCCTAGGGAGTACCTTAAAATAGCAGCCAATAGCATTGCCTACCCTGTCTCAGTCCTTATAAACAGTCCAGTCCAGGAATCTTACATTCCCTCTCTCTGCAACCTCACACATTATCCCTCTACACAAAGGGAGAAATTCAACAGACATTACTAACTTTAGACCTATAGCAATCTTATTCACCCTCTCCAAAATACTTGAAAAATGTATTCAAAAACAAGTGCTAAACTATCTCCTGCAGGAGGAATTCCTATCTCCCACACAACGTGGCTTCCATCCTTCCCATAGTACTAACACTGTACTTCTAACCTTTATAGATACTGTCAATAAAGCTAGAGATAATGGCAAACTAGAGTCATCCTTATTTCTAGACTTGTCTAAACCCTTCAACACAGTTTGTCACAGCAAACTTCTACTTCAAATGTCCTCATCAGGTCTCTCTCGGCCCACCCTTCTATGGCTCAAAAGCTACCTATCCAATAGGTATCACTCAGTAAAATGTCACTTCATCCTCTCTCCATACCTCCCAGTCACCACCAGTGTACCAAAAGGCTCTATCCTTTTCCCCTCCTCTTTAACATTCTCACCAGCACCCTCCACACATCCACACAACAGGCCTCCCTAATACAGTACGCAGGTGATGCCATACTCATTTGCACGTCTGGCACCATGGGACACCTCCAAAAAATTATACAAGAAGCTTTTACAGCAACTGAAATATGTCTTTTAACTCTCAACTCATACTCAGCCCTAAAAACAAGATAATACTTTCTTTCCCAAATCCCTCTCCCATGAAAAAACAAAATGTGAGGTTATCTCTCTTGGTAATACAACCACTGAAGTCAATTCTCATAGCAAATTATTAGGGATGATAGTGGATGATAATATTAATTTGACATGCATATACAAAATTGCATAAGAAAAACTCATCAAAAACTAGGGATGCTTTGTTGAGCCAAAAATGTTTTCAGTGATGCAAAGAAAGCTACACTTGCCACTACTTATCTCCTCCCCACACTTGTTTATGGTGCTACCATCCTGTTCTAGAGAAACCTAGATGAGTGGCTGGGGCACCATAATTTCTTATCTGAGATAGAGCCCACAACCCTCCTGGACAAGGGCAGTCATCACTAAACTCATTCTTGGGTACTGACTAGCATCTCCATGGTTTTACATTGGGATGAAATGGCTAGGCTTAAGATGACCTCTGGGTCGATAGCCTAGTAATCTCCTATGATCCTTACTAACCTACAGGCATCACAAAAATCAAAACTTAAACAGTGCTAAAACAAAATTGAAAAATTTGCAGCGAATATCCCTTTCAGAACCCACCACTTTATAGCCCAAAAATGCCTAGAGTGATTAGAACTATCCCATCAACTAACATAGACACAGTTTTTAACACCTATAACATTTTCCAGAATCCATCTGCTTGTCCAACACTAAATAACCTTCTACACACCTATGTTTCTAGTCAGTCATTACGATCCATTGACTAAAATCTCCTGTCTGTCCACAAACCTATCAAGTCTTCTGGGCATTGTCTGGACTCGTACCATGTTGTTAAGGCCTGGGACTCGTTATCTCTGTCCATCAGGTCAATACCTTCCCTCCCATCCTTCAAAACCACTTGAAAGACTTCCTAGCAAAAAAAATTGGCTCTGTTGTTGCTCAACACCAGGATAAACTATATCCCAAAATGTTAACAAGTACCTTTTTGTACCTTGCATCTCCTTACTCTCCCTTCTTTATTTACTTTCTTAGTGCTATCAAATTCTCTCTCCTGGTTACCCTGCTTTCTCCTCACTTCATATTGAAATTCCTGTTTGTACTATAATAACTTATTTCTCTATAAACTAACTAGTACCACAGGGTTCCGTCCTGGGACCTTTCCTGTTTGGTATCTACTTCTCTGAAGTACAGGCTAACACAGAAGGCCTCTGGCTAACGAAGTTCACAGATGACTGCAAACTAGGAGCCATAGTCAAGTCCCCAAATGATGTGGATATCCTACAGAAGGGTCTCGCTGAGACAGATGCCTGGTGTCAGAGCCATGGCCTCAAGCTCAATGCCAAAAAGTGCATTGTCATCCCCTTTGGTAAAAACTCTGTACCCATGAACTACCACATAAGCAGCAATCTACTTAACACCGAATGTGTGATAAGAGACCTTGGGACCCAGGTGGACAGTAGTCTCTCCTTTGATAGTCACATCGCCACAGTAGTCAGGAAGTCCTTCTACATGGCACACCTCATCATAAAAGGGTTCTCATCCAGGAAAAAAGAAGTCATTGTTCCCCTCTACTCGACACTCATTAGACCCATTATAGAGTACAACGCCCCTTTTGGAATGTACCTCACAAGTCATCTGCAGTAGCTGGAAAGGCCACAGAAGTACCTCACAAAGAGGATTATTGGCCTCAAACAAATGCCCTACACTGACCACCTCAAAAAACTCCAGGTTTACTCCATAGCATATCGCCTACTCTGAGGTGATCTCTGCCTAACATATAAACTATGTCAAACCCACAGCTGTTGGACATGCTACACCTAAAGAAATTCCTCCAAGCTACACACTCTAGGGACCTAAACCTTGTCACTACAATAAATAGGACATGCTAAAGGGATAGATTCCTGTACCAGAGACTTCCCATACTCCGGAACAGGCTACCCATCTATGTCAAGCAAAGTTCTTCATTAGCACTCTTCAAGAAAAACCTTGATGAGTGGATGGGAAATAGGAAATACACCCCAGGGATCACTTCTGTGTCTCTGCTCGACAGTGGCACAGGAAAATAACTTTCTTGGGTGGTGTAAGCCAGGGAACCTTGTTGGCTAGGCTTACGTAGGCCCTTGGGCCGATAGCCTAGTACCTACCTATGAACCTATGAACATTTCTCTGTTAAATCATTACCATATAACTTGTATCTATTCTTAACCAATGTTTTCATATTATATCTAATTTGGTATAATTATTTAAACTTTATCTGTTTTCTTATATATTATTTTTAAAGACTGTAAAATTATTGTTCTTAAAATGTTTTCTAATACGTTGGAGCTTTACTTCCTGGGCCTCCTCTGAAAGTGGGCTCCTACCCAGTCAGACTTTTCTGGTAATCAAATGTCAATAAATAAATTAAAAAAAAATCCTTGCTACTATATATATAGTTACTACATTATCTATTTTGATATTGCAAAATGTATTTTATTTGTATTATGCATGACATTGTTGATATTATATAACTTAAAAATTGGGATTGTACTGCATGCACTGGAGCTTTTATTCACAGGCCTCCACTGAAAGGTGGGCTTTTCTGCCCAGCTGGACTTCCCCAGTCAATAAATGTAAAATAAAAATAAATCCAAAATAAATATTTATTTATTGTGTGTGTGTGTGTGTGTGTGTGTGTGTGTGTGTGTGTGTGTGTGTGTGTGTGTGTGTGTGCGTGCGCGCGCGCGCGCATTTCACTGTATGCTATTGCTGTAACAAATGTAGCACACAGTTGCCACAGTTGGTCCCCCCACAAGGAGTGTTACAGCACTCAGTTTTTAGCAAACTGCTTGCTACAATGTAGCAAACAGTTGGTACAGACAGTTTAGACCAAACACACAGAATGCTACTTTTACTTTTATAGATCACACATGGAGTGTTAAAAGCTGGTATTACGCTAAACAGCTATCAGGATTCGTGATGATGATTCAGATGACCGATCGCTTCTCCTAGCACTTCTTTACCCCACTTTACTTAAGCTAAATGTAACCAATGAGCTGTAGGAGTGCTCTAAATGCTCAGCAAATGTATTGCACCAATTTTGCTTTGGGATATACATTATGTACTTCTATATGCAGTCATATGTGATAATTTCAAAGACAAAGCCGTGTTATTTTGTCTGCTATTATTCAACATTAGTCCAAGTTATTGGGCTGAATAACGATCATCCGTACATCTCAGCTGTCAAAATGTTGTCATCTTATTTTTAGTCTGTTATTCAAAAAAGATTTGGTGTTATCCCAACTTAGTGACGACTGAAGTCAGTAAATAAAGACAACCTACACACGTAGCCTCAACCTGGTCTGTGACATTAATAGGACTTGTTGGTGGGACAGATTTGTGTCCCAAAGACTCCTCCATCTGTGGAATAGACTGCCTCTCCAAGTCAAGCAGAGTACCTCTTTACCCCTTTTTAAGTGCAGCCTGGATAACTGGATGGGAAATAGAAAATACATCCCTGGGATTCCACCCGTATCCCTGCTGGACAGGGGCATCGGGTGCTGATTTGTCTAAACATGGGCTAAACTCTCAGCTAGGCTTATAAGGGCCTCGGGGCCAATAGCCTAGTAACATCCTATGATCCTATGATCCTAAGACTGACATTTGAGTTTCAGACTTCATATCATGCAGAAAATGCATTCTAATGCAAATCCTGTTATTCTAATAAATGTCCTAATTTATAAGATCAATATTTAAATATGTCCCTGATTTTAGGCCTTTGTTCCCCCACCCCATTATTTTTGACTTTGTCCAGATTTCTTTGACTGAGCGGTTGAAAGGTATGCTGTCATTATTAGTGTACTGTGTCACATCTTACTTTATTTTATTTTATTTATTTATTTTTTTGATGGGTCAAATAAAATCTATATTTTATGTTTTAACTTCTTACCCTCTCTGGCTTGGCAAATAACTGTCATCTAAACAGTGCTTAATGCATACTTCTCGACCTCTTAGTGAAAGAAATCTGGACAAAGTCAAAAATACTAGGGGAAAAAGGCCCAAAATTAGGGACATATTTTAAATATTTCTCTTGCAAACTTAACAAATTAGTAGAATATCAGGTTTTGCATTAGTGTGCATTTTCTGAAGGATATGAAGTATGAAGCTCAAATGTATATTATTATTTAGTTACTTCAGTCTGTAATGATTTACCAGAAAAGCACAAATTTTATGAGGAAATGAGTAGAAATATGATGAAAAATTCTGGACATTTGAGAGGTATAGCCAATGTGTGGTGCTTATCAATGGAAACTGATAGGATGTATTTGGAAGAGAGTACATGCAATCAGAAATCTGTCACCCTGTACCAGTACTTTGATGAAATCTGCACCTCCATCCCAGAGGATTCTGCAAAGGCATGTTAGGATTTTTCCCCAGGTGTATATACAAGCTGTGATTTATTACTTCTGTATTTAACAGCAGAATCGCTTTTAATGCAGTCATTCTCTGACTCCTTGGACATGCCTTTAGGAATACATCCATTTGGCTTCTTCATACTTGACATTTACTAGCAAACAGCAGGGTATAATATTACATCTCACATGGTCTCAAGGTCATTTTTAGAGGGATGGCATAGCTGGTAGTATGTATCACATCTAGCTGGATGGGTGAGTGCAATGAGCTATGACTTTGTGTATGCATGACTAACATCAATAGCACTGAATCACAGCACAAAGGCCCATTGGAAATAATCTAAAAGCATGTGTATTATATCAACATATTATGTAAATGAAGTCCACGTTTTGATCCTTATAGTCAGTGTGAGCTGCACTTTCAAGCTCTCCTCTCTCCTCTCGCTGGTGTGTTTTTCCTTTTGTATTTTAAGCCTACTTTATATTGGGGATTTCTGGATGTATTACATATAATATATTTTTTTTTTTATTTTACATTTGTTTACCGGGAGAGTCCGACTTGGCATGAATCCCATTTTCAGTGGAGGCCTGGGGCGAAAAGCTCCACACTGATTAATACAGAAAATGCAATAAACACCATAGTACACAATACACTAGTTGATTAACGAACAATACTGAAGAAAGTGATGAACTGTTACATGGTAATACCATAATGTGAGCATTAGACAGCTATACAATGTAAGACAACATTATGTGATGACACAGTTGAAGGACATTACAAGCTGTTGTATGGTTAGCATTCCTACAATCATTAAAATAAAACACTATGAGATATTTCAGCACAGAATATAGAGGGGACCTGATTGTAGGCTTGACACTAAGATCAGCAAGGGGATCTACCTAGGGTCTGAATATCTGCATATCCAAGACCTGTTTACTAAAAACATATTTTACTATTTTTTTAATTTATTACTTTTTGGTGTACAGTTTGCCTTCATGGTAAGTTTATACTCATGTATGCATTTCTCCCTAAAGGGGTGAAATTCATTTGCATGACCATTGGCTAATGGATTATGTGAATGACTGCAAAACATATACTTGTCCAGAGGTTTTAGAAGTAGGAGGTCTGCTTAGCAATAAAGATAATGTGCAAAGGTACAAAATGCAAGGACACACTCATATTCTGTTTCAGTATTTTCTGATTATTATTATTATTTCACTAAAATAAGAACTTGTAAGTGAAAATATATTTACCAACCTTCGCAAAAACTGACCTAAATAGCCTTGAATCCTGCTATAACAAAATTGCCAAATTCGCTACAAATCAACCATATAGAGCCCACTACTGTACTGCATTAATTCAGCTAAACTGGTTATAGCTCCCTCATCTCCCCTCCCTAACTCAGCTACTTACCACCCACACAGTTATACACAAACCTGACAACTGCCCAGCAATATCAAATCTAGTACAACTCTATACTAACCTAACATTCCCTTAGATCTTCTGACAAAATATTGTTAAAAGTTAGTAAGGCCCAAAACTATTATGGCACCTCTCTATTCTCCCATTCCATAGCCAAGCAATGGAACTCTCTTCCACAGCATATTCTCACCATCAATAACACACCAACTTTTAAACAGACACTAAAAGAACATTTCTCTAAACATACGCTCTGCTCCTGTACTAACCCAGGCTAAACATCTGCAGCCTCCTGCTACCTTCCTTTCTCAATATCTCCTGGCTCTACTGAATCATTCTCCCCAAAAAAATTAAAGAAAAGAATGAAGTGTGGTGAACTGATATTGCTTGATATATTTGACAATCGCCTATAAGTGATAAATATTTTTGCTGATATTTGATTGCTATGTATGACAATTACTTATAATTACTGAATAATTTTCTCAAGATGTCTAACTTTTTTTCACACTACTGTAAAAAAGCTGAAATTTGAATTCCTTTGTATATCCTGTAATAATTATTGTATCTTGGATATGTTCATAAGTAACTTCTAACGTAATAAGTAACTTCTATTGTAATTTGCTTTGGAGCTTTTCTCCCTGGGTCTCCACTGAAAACGGGCCTCTGGCCCAGCCAGACACTACCTGGTTAACAAATGAAATAAATAAATAAATAAAAGAATATTTTAAAAATTACACACCTGACTGCATGCTTCTTAGGTTGCATATGTGACCATTTCTATTAGAGTAGTTAGAGTGTTTTTGATGTGACTTAAATACTCATTGCGCTCAGAGAGCCTGGCACAGGTGGGTACCTGTTGTAGCAGGAGTATGATAAACAGTTTTATTTACAGTTACTGAAACATCTTCATCTTTCAGTACGGCATTATGAATGTGATGGTGCTACTCAATAGGCTCATTAGGAAATTCTTGTGTTCCCCCCCACAGCTACCCTGCAGCAGAGTACAGGTTAAATTCAGATCCATGTCCAGGCGGGAGTGGTATCTTACCACTGGAAATAAGTTTCCATAACTGTTTATGTCTGCAAGGTAAAGGAAGGCCTGAATCTTTGAAAATTTGCTGTTACTCTGTTTGGTGGTTGCATGTGATCAGCAAAGGTTTTAGCCAGTATGTGATAGACCTGTAATGATAGCCACAGGTCATTAGTGGCATAGCAGGAAGTCCATCTTATCTGTGACAAGAATATGGCTGTTCCCTTATAATGTCGATCACTGATAACTCCATTTTGAAGCTAAGTATATTCACATCCAAGTTTCTATCTTTCTTGGTGAGTAGAAAAGATGACTCACCAGCAGTATCTTTGTTTCCCAGGAGGTGTATGAGGGAAGCTCAGTACTATCTCTCTGCAGCTCTTCGTAGCTGGAGCACTTCTAGATTGGCAATAAAATGTCATGCACTTATCAGGATGGTGAAGATTACTGATGAAGGTTACTGAGGGCCTGTGAGTACATTGTTGATGTGCCTAAGTGTGGAATCACAAATATCAATGTCCTTTTGACTCTCTGTAGGTAACTGTACCTTATGTGGATATGGTTGCAGTTTTTGTGATTTGTATAACAGTTATGTGTTGGAGCAGGTGTTCAAGGTTATGTGTGGCTAAGTGGGAGTCCAAGATTTGAGATGTATCGTCTTTGATGCTTAGTCAAAACATTTGCAAAACACCTCAGCACACATTGGTGTTGTGCTTTGCTGCTCTTCACTGGCAGCAGGTGTTGCTGAAACATAATCCAGCCTATTACATCGCTCATATGAAAACTGTGTTAATCAGAAGTGATGAGTTCTCATTACATCTGATGTCTCTCTAATCCTTGCATTTCAAACATCGAAAGAGTGTCGGTAATCAACAGGTGGCTCCAGAGAAGTGGGCCCAGGCTCCACAATGATAACGCCTCACAGACATTGCAGGGTGGCATAGCTTCGCTGTGCCCTTCTTGTGGTAGATGCATGTAGTGGCTTTTTCAAAAAACCATTACCGGGGTATATTGATCTACACAACATTATTATATTTAAAGTAAAGCTTCTCTGAGAAATGCAAATGTGAACAATTACAGGAGTCTCACACACACACACACACACACACACACACACACACACACACACACACACACACACACACACACACACACACACACACACACACACACACACACACACACACACACACGCGCGCGCACGCACGCACACACACACACGCACACACAGCTCTCAATCAGCGATGGAAAGAATCAGAGTGTCCTCTGGATGCTTCTAGAACCCTGAACAAAACACAAGCATTAATCCACAGCACATGCTGACATGTGGTATCATAGCTGTTCAGCATCAATGGAAAAAAGGAATCAATGTCCTTCTGCTTATAATGTAGCCGGGAGTAAAACAGCAACTTAGAATCCAAAGCTGGTTGTTGAAAAATGAAGTTTTTAGGATCTCAACTGCTTGATGCCATTCTGACAGATCATCCACAGTTAAAAATGATAAGTTGAAAATGGGTTGTAATGCTGCAGATATTGGCATGTGCACCTAATTGGTGTGAAGGTCACTGGTGTTTCACTGCTGACTTATCACATTGGAAGCATGTAGGTATTGCACTGCATACATATGTGGTGGGATGGGTCTATATTACTGTGTTGAAACTCCATAACAGCGAATACCAAAAGGCTGACACGTAGTCAGTGTAATCCATTTCCGTGATTCGCTGAATTCTTACAGAACAAAGATGTAGTTGGCCAACTACACAATTTTGCCCTTTTCTCCACTGTAGTGCAGTCTCGGAGTTGTTATATTTAGTTAGGGGAGGTGTGGGGGGCACAGCTCCCCGCATCAGGTGGTGTGGGGGGTGAAGCCCTCCACATGGGTGGGTTTGGTTTTGGTAAAATTAGTTTTGTAGCATTGCAGGGCAAGTATTTGCCAGACAAGTTTTCAGCAAATCACGGAAATAGACTTCGCTGAGTACTTGTCAACCTTTTGGTATTCGCTGTTATGGCATTTTGACATTGTAATATACACTCGGTGGTATTGTGTATGCCACAACACTATATGGTGTTTGCTTAAGTGAGCTCATACCAAGATGTGCTGAGAATTGCCATGTTGTTATACAGAACAGTATACCGCTGACTTCTTTTGAAACAAGACAGATACTTTAACACAGTTCCACTGGTATTCTGCAACATGGGCTGAGGTAACAGAAACAGATCAGGTGCCTTTGTAGCTGGCATGTGGGAGAAAGTAATAATAATCCTTACCCAGATGACAGCTGCCCGTTGTGATTTTGTTTATCCAGGTGATCATTCATGCGGTAGAATCCATGATACATACAAGATATCACACAGTAGTGCTTGTTTTAAGGTTGCAGGAAAACACTAATGGGTTAAACTATCTAAATACATAGTAAATATACCTTCACTGGCATGACCATTGCATGAAGATTTGTAGCTGCACCACAGGACATGCTTGTCTGGGTTATGAACTTAGCAGAAAACACAATGCACTAATTGAATACCTTGATGACTGACCCAATATAATGTCACTAAACATGTAGCAAACAGAGTGATACCATTTACAGTCCTGTGTGGAATAAATGGATCAGCAGGTCCCACAGGGCTGATGTTGTGGCAGGCATCAGAGTACAACACAGAAAAATAAAAAGAACATATTTTTGATGCCAACAACCAAAAGGCTCCATTTTCATCTAACAGAGCAACCTTAATGAACTGCATTTCAACATATTGTTGGTTCAGCATATAGCTCTCAACCTTCCATCTCCAGAATGAGGAACACTACCTTTCATAATGTGGCACAAATGGGCAAAATGTGCAACACTCACTAACAACTTCATCTTGAAAGCTCATAGGATGGTTGAAATGTGATACTTTTAATTATGTTTGTGTCTTTCGGCTTTTCCCGGTTAGGGGTCACTGCAGCGGAACTCCGGTCCACTAATGATTGGCAGTTGATTTTTACATACCGGCTTGCCAGGCCTGCCGCACAACCTTCAACGAATGTACACCCATTCATGCATGTCTCCACGCAGAAGACGCTCTAGCTGAGAATCGAACCGGACAGCGTCTTACTGTGAGGCGACAACGCTACCGCAGCACCACCACAGCGGGTGATACTTTTAATTATATAGTAGTTTTTGAATGAATTAGTATGATTCAGATCTATTTACCATGGATATCAGTTAAAAAATTGCTGAATGTATGACAGAACTTTTCAATATGGAATTTCCTAAACATAAATGAGGAATGTTCCTCATAATGAGGTAAACTTGAAAGGTATGGCATATACTACATTGTCTTATTTTAAGAAGGATTATTATGTCATTTTCATTGCACTAGTTTTAAGTAACTTTATATAACATTAGTCTACCAAGAAATGGGATGACATCTGTCTTCAGCTGCCAATATTTTGTTTCAGTTCTAATACTATTCAGCTTTCAATACTGTAGTCAAAGCATCCATCAAGGTACTGGATGTGGTAAAGTACCTGTTATACAAAGCCTGTTTTATGCAGCAAAAATGTCCTACAGTATTACAGCACATCTCAATGTCCAGCACAGATGGTCATGTTTCAGGGTACTTAAGGACATATGCTATAAATTACTGGGAAACTGGCAATGAGGGTGACTTGAATGACAATAACTAAAGAGGGAAACATGGGAGGTCCTTATGTGTAAGGAAAAAATAAGGTCACGTGAGGTGTACCATTGTGATTTCTGATGGAAAAATGTGCATCCTTGGGGCAGGGGTATACAGGACACTTACAAAGTTATGTAACATATAGTGACATTTTTTGCATTCTTTGGATGAGGAGGATGTAGTCAACAAATGTCATACTAAGGGACACTAGATCCATCGAGTGGGATGGTTATAAGGACAGAGATTTCAGACCACACATTACACCGTATGGTTTGCCATGAGTATAGAGATTTCAGATCACGTCACACTGTATGGTTTGCCATGAGTGTGTCTCCAACAGCTTTGATATATTAAAGCTAGACTTGAAGTTGGTGGTTTGGGTGATATTTTGAGTAAGTGTTGCCCAGTGCAAAATGGGTTTTCCTTCTTAGGGGATTAGGTGAAATGGGAATTTCTTCAATATTTTATAGGTAGGCACTGATTTTAAGGGTAGGTTGTCATCATTGCTGTAAAGGAGATGCCTACCTGGTCATTTTTATGCACTTTAAATGGGTAAGAAAATGGAGGTGAGGGTAGGGTGGTTGTTAAAACAGCAGTCCACCTTGCAGATGGTGTAGATGAATCTGGAAAAGGAAAACTGTCACCATGATGTTTAAAGTTTGGTAGCACCTCTCACAGAAAGAAAAGTCAATGCAGGCTTCCCATTTTGGTGTGATACTGGAGAGGAGACTTGAGTAAGGAAGGGTACTGGTGTTCATAAATGAAGAAGGGGGTTACAAATAGGAGACAGAGCTACCGACTCATAGGATACATTCATTTTTGTGGTCTGCTAACTTTTGTTAAATTGTATTATGAAGGGTTGTATTGTACTGCGCAAATGGTTCCAGTTGCAGATGGATGACTGCACCACTAATTACTTTCCCCAGATGGCAACTAATCAACATAAATAAGGCTATTGAAGTTGTCAATAGTATGATGGCGGGTTAAAGTCCCTTTGTTTTAGAATTTCATATACCAACCAACTAGTTATACATATTCTCTACTGTTGACAGACAAAACACTTAATACATTTCCACATATTACTCCATGGCTCACTTGTAGGGCTCATCAGTTGTGTGTGGCTGAGTACTGGACATCACTACATTTTTAGTATGTATGTGCATCTGTAGTGCCTAGTTTTCTCTTTATGATGTATCACATCTCTTCTGCTGATACTGTTGAAATACCTACAGATTTCCTGTGTCAGTTTCTACTACTTGGGGACCTATGACATCAGGTTGCATCCCCTTCATTGCATTTTGGTCAACAGTCATGCACATTAATTTACCTTGGAGTCCAGATCTCAGCAAAAATATTTTCGTCTGCTCTGCATGATAATTGCAACTGTTCTACTCCCATCCTGTACCCAGATTTATGTTCATTGTTATTCATCAGGCTTCACCCCTTATGTGTGTTTTGAATTGTGACTTATCTGCATAATTAATGACCTTTCCTTAACCTTACAGAAACTGGAACAACCTTCTCCTTTATGCAGTGTGCCAGGTATTTCCCTGACAAATTAAAAAAAAAAACACTAGTATCACAGTTAATATGACTTACTGTTAAATCAGATTTTCTCTTTTGGGAGAGAAAAAAATAATACTTGAAAAATTCAAACTGGTTACATGGAAATGGCAGGTTACAACAAAAGACTAGTGTGGGTTTCTTGAGTTGAACCTCTTCTCTCCTCTTTTCTGCCCTTTTGATGTGTGCTGCGATGCCTTTACACTTGCCAAAATACTGGTTTTGATGTTACCTTTTTCATCTTGTGTCTCTGATCATGGTTGAAAATGGGTCACAGGAGTAGTTCTTTACTTACTGGCAACAAAAATCACACAACAAAATAACAATACATGTATCAATATGCACGTGTGTGTGTGTGTGTGTGTGTGTGTGTGTGTGTGTGTGTGTGTGTGTGTGTATTCACATACACAAACATATGTTAGTGCTCGCGGAACACAGCGGCAGCGGGATACTACTCAACTCCCTAACCCAACTCAGAATGCTCCCTTTGAAAGACTCGCAATGCCAAGAGACTGCTACTTGTAATTTCTGAATCCTATTGCAGTCTAATATTTTATATTTCCTAAACATCAGACACCAAAAGAAGCAAGGTTAATACTCTTGTATTTTATTTTATGTAGTTTGGGAAAGTGTATTGTAGTGCACCACTCGGGAGCCCACAGCATTGGCAAAATCAGATTAGGCTTCCCATTAATCCTGTTGCTAGAATTTACAATTTAAGGGGCAAACAAACTAAAGTTTTCTGAGGCAAATTAATACTTTTTTGTCCTACCCGCTTAATCTGTAGTACTGCTCTACCCTGAACAGCACATATAGATTGTTTCTGTAGTCTCTCGGCCTGGCTGGGACCACATGGTAGCAGGAACACCAATCAGGCTACTGTTCCCCTAGTAACCCTGACTACAAAAGCAAAGTTTCATAAACTCTGTACCTAGCACCATTTCTTTCAATTTGTTAGTGCTTGCGGAACCCAGCAGCAGTGGTAAGGACAGCTTCTATGTCTCCTACAACTGTATTTATGCAAAACTGTATCTGAGTATATGCAATGTACAAATATTATCTAATGTAATTGCCTACAACTACTGATTAATGTGACTGCTTACAACGAATGCATTTCTGATAAAGCGATGTAACATGGTCATACTAGGATGCAAATGTGTTTAGTACTGATAGACTGTTGACCTCGGTGGAAGGGTGGCAGGGTATTCAACTAGGGACACTGTATATAAAGGCATAAAGATTGCATTTCACTGTAGTCCTGTCTGCAAATGCTACATTTATGACAGTGTTTAGGGAGAGAAACCTTGTAAATGGTTTTGCTGAGATAAGCATAATTTGCCCATTCAGCATGCCAAGGAAAGAAACTAGAGATATATTGGTTTCCTTAGTCGTTGGATCTTTGAGTAACTATTAACTGAAAGGGCACAGTATTGTGTAATATCCTATAAAAACAGGACTAAGCGACCTACTAGTAGTTATATATACTGTGTTTTCAGCTATTTTGTAACTGGAATGATTCTATACTGCATAATATCTTAAAATATTGTAGGTCATACTGACTTGTCGCAATTGAAATCCTCCTATTTTGGGTGATATTCTAAACATTGTAGTGACCCATTGGCTTATCAAAAAATGCTGCATATAGAAAGAACTTAACATTGTTGTTTTAAACAAAAAAAGGCACACTATTTAAATTTAGAACAAATAACGACACAATAATTCTAATGAAGTCTTACTAGCTACTATCTGAACAAGTGGAGGAAATATATGGCAATAAGTTTACAAAACCAGTGCCACTCACAGCAAAGTATTTGTACCCAAATGATTATTGCTTGCTTTTGAACTACCACTGTTAGGACTGTATTAACTGTTGTGCGAATCGTAGTGCATTGTATTTTTTGAATGCTTAAGGGCTTGCCACACTGTCCTAATCTGTTACTATATTTCTTCCTTTTCCTTCCTAGGGATACTAATCAACTCCCTAACCTAACTCAGACTGCCTCCTTTGAAAGACTCACAACGCCAAGAGACTGCTGCTTGTAATTTCTGAATCCTATTGCAGTCTAATATTTTTTATTTCCTAAACTTCAGACACTAAAAGAAACAAGGTTAATACGCTTGTATTTTATTTTATGTAGCTTGGGAAAGTGTATTGTAGTCCACCACTCGGGAGCCTGCAACACTGGCAAAATCAGATTAGGCTTCCCAATAATCCTGTTGCTAGAATTTACAATTTAAGGGGCAAACAAACTAAAGGTTTCTGAGGCAAAGCAATAATTTTTTGTCTTACCCGCTTAATCTGTACTACTGCTCTTCCCTGGACAGCACATATAGATTGTTTGATTGTTTCTGTACTCTCACAGCCTGGCTGGGACCCACTCGACTCACTCCGCTCCCCTATCCTACCCCAATTCCCATCCACCCCACTACATCTACATTTATCTTTACCCCTCATCACCTGACCACCCCTTACACCTATCAGCCACCTTATAGCATCCACCCCAACCACACCCCCAATTAAATCCATATCCAATAAGCACACAGACCATCCAGGGATCACCACACTACACCAACCCCTTTTTTCCACCCACAATACTCCTGATACCCAATCCTCTCCTACACAAATCATGCAAGGCATACTACCACTCCTACTACTAACTCTCACCACCCTAGCTTACTCGACATCCATACATACCAACACACCATTAAACAATAATACCTTCCACACAACACATATATTTTCACACTCAAACAATGATACATATTTCCTCATCTGTTCAACATTATTTAATGACAGCACTATACTACATATATGTAAGATACACACTGCACAGCTCTTCACTAGAAATACATCACCTAGATCTAACACAGAGCTAGCACACGGAATTAAAATTAAACTACTTCTTAGAAAGTGGTTACTTATCTCAGGGGACAAACCCAGAACCACATAATACCATACTATCAAACAGACAGACATCAGACCTACTTATTATTAACCTTAACTCTAGATGTATATCTAACAAACTATCTGACTCATAGCTCACTACTCCCCCAATATACAAACCATTACTGAGACTTGGCTAAAACACACCTCCCAAAATTAAGAAATCCTCCCTCCAGGATATAATATCCTAAAACTAGATAGACCAGCTAGGGGTTGGGAGGGTGGCCTAATGGTTAAGGTGTTTGCCTTACAAACACAAGGTGCAGGGTTTGAGTCTCACAAGGGATAACTGGCTAGGCTTAAAATGGCTCACAAGGGCAGTTAGCTTAGAACTAACCTATGAACCTATGGAAAGGAGGTGGAGTTGCAATTCTCTTTAAAAACTCACTCAACCTCCAACCTCTACAAACTCCTTTACCTAAATTTCAAAATGCCAAAACCCTAGGTTCAGTTCTATTTCTAAACAAGAAAAAGAAGATCAACATTTTCTGTAGTTATATTCCTCCAGGGAACAACTCTCTTACAATCGAGGAAATATTACAATGGACGAAAGATAACCTTCCTCAGGAAACATTCCTACTAGGTGACCTAAATACTGACTGGCTAGCTTGCAACTCTAACAATGCCTCCAACATTAACTTATATGGGTTCTCTCAACTCATCGAAGAACCCACTAGAGTGGACAAAAGATCTCAAAAACAATAATTTCTTGATTGGACTTTGGTGAACTGCACCTAACAAAAATACCAGGTAGGCTGTCTACCAGATGGGGTCAGTGGTCACCTCCCCACATTCCTCCTACAGAAACGAGCTACCATACCCAGGCCTATAATTTATAAACAAATCAGGGATGACCACAAAGTAAACCCACAAACTCTTAACAGTATTCTAAAACAATGCAACTGGGCTCCACTAAGAACTCTTGAATTAGACCAGGCAGTAGATTACTTCAACAGTACTTTCATCCATGTCCTTAATACAGCTGGTCCAATTAGAACAATTACAGCTAATGCAAACTACTCCCTATGACTAAGTAGGAGTGCAAGAGCTTTACTAAACTCCAGAGATAAAGCTTGGAAATCTGGAAAAAGTCTAACACTACCCTAGCCAAACAAAACTACCAACAACTTAGGAATCAGCCAAAAAACAAACTAAAACTGACAAACAGAACTACTTCCTAGGCATCCAAGACAAACATTCCAAAAATCCCCAAAAGTTTTGGCAAGCTATCAACTCTCTACTAAAACCTGGCAAAACTACCAGTCCAGCTCCCAGCAACACTACTGATGATGACATCGCTTCTCAGTTTAATCATTACTTCACAGACTCTATTCTGGCACGATCTGCCCAACTATCCAAAAATAGCCTCCTATCTACCTCATCCAAAAGCCCTAATAATTCACTTTCCTTTACTCTCTCTCCTATACCCACCTCAATAATCAAAAGACTCCTCTTAAAAATGAAACCCTCCACTCCTGCAGCCGATAGTATACCTGCTAACTTCTGAAAAATAGCAGCTGAATCCTTAGCCTACCCTGTCTCAATCCTTATCAACTGCTCCATAGAGGAAGCCTACATCCCCCAACTGTGGAAAGTTTCATATATTATCCCTCTACATAAAGGTGGCAACTCCTATGACCTTTCAAACTACAGCCCATTGCTATTTTATCTCCCTTATCCAAGCTACTTGAAAAGTGCATTTACACTCAAGTTATGCATTTCCTGAATACACATAATCTCCTATCCACCACACAGCATAGTTTCCGCTCTAACCATAGCACAACTACCGCACTTTTCTTTTTTACTAATCAGGTCAACCAACATAGAAACAACAATAACTTTGTCTCAGCTATATTCCTACATCTCTCCAAAGCATTTGATATGGTCTCACACACCATTCTATTAGACACTCTATCCTCCCTATCCTTTGCCCCAACCCTACTATTGCCTGGTTCAAAAACTATCTATCAGACAGGCAGCAATCAGTCAAATGGCAAAGCGTACTGTCCCCTCTACTCCCAACTACCATAGGCATACCACAAGGATCAATTTTGGGTCCACTTCTTTTTTCTATTTTCACCAATAAACTACACACCTCCACCCAGCATGCCTCACTTATACAGTACGCAGATGATTCAACACTGATCTGCTCAGCCCCATCACTAACCACCTTACAACAAGTCACCAAAGAATCTTTTAGCTCTGTAGAAAGATGGATTACTGATATCCAACTTATGCTAAATCCCATCATGACCAAATTACTTCTATTCACCTCCAACAAATCTAAAACCTTCCCTCATGCCTTCACTATCACCTCTAATAATGGCACTGTAATCTCGCCTTCTCCCCATACTAAACTCCTTGGTGTAGAAATGGACAAAAATCTTTACTTTGAAGTCCACATTTCCCAATCCATAAAAAAGTACATAAAAAAATAGGAACTTTATACAGACACAAAAACGTCCTATCAGATCAGGCTTGGGTCACCCTAGTGCAAACACACCTATTGTCCACCCTAATGTATGCAGCACCAATCCTAACCCAAATCAGAAAATCAGATCTAGACAAACTTGAGTCATGTTACAATAAAATTGCCAAGTTTGCAAATAACTCAACATTTAGAGCCCATCACTGCCTAGCCCTAAAGGAGCTACAAGGGCTAGAACTTCCTCAATTACTTACAATCAACTAGTTCTTGCCCACACCATCCTAAGGGACCCTAAAAAAACACCAGCTCTAAATCAACTACTGACACAGTACTCAACAAATCCTCCCCTCCGTTCCACTGACAAATCCCTCCTCTGTATCTCTAGAGCTAACAACACTGCAGGGAAAGCTCTTTTTTCTCACACTACAGCTAAAAAATGGAATAATCCCCCATAATGTGACTTCTGCATCTTCCATAATACAGTTCAAAAACTCACTCAAGTCACATCTAATGCACACCTGGCTTTGTCCATGCATTACTTAAGTCTTCTCTTAATCTCTTCTAATCCATCCTACCTTCCTTCCTACTTTCTTCTTACTGTCTACAGTTATGGAAACTCCTCAGTTGATTGCCAACCTGGCATACATGTATTATGCAGTTTTAGCTTCCAGGAACAAATTCATTGTAATTTGTATTATTTCATGTGTGATTTGCCTGTCTTATGTGATTTTCCTTATTATTGTTTAACTAATGTGGAGCTTTTCTCCCCGGGCCTCCACTGTAAATGGACCTTGCCCAGTCGGACTAGCCCGGTCAACAAATGTAAAATAAAAATAAATAAAAATAAAAATAAATGTATGTGTGTGTTATGTTTTTATATGTATGTTTATATGGAAAGACTAGAGAATCTCAACGTACTGAAATGCCGAATTTCAGTACATCGAGACAGACTACATGAAAGTGCAGTTACGCAAAACTGCAGTATGTCGATTACGGAAATGCAGAATCTGCTATCATAGTGTCACGTTCATGATGTGTGGTGCGGTTTGTGGATTTATCTGGGGTTTTAGGTAAGTGGTCTTTGTTTAAGGGTATTGAATAGGGATGTTAGTGTGTGGTGGTGTTTTTTGTGTGTTTAGTGTGACCTCAGAGTTAGTATATAGAAGTAAGGTGGGGGGGCACAGCCCCCCACATGGGGGGTGAAGGGGGGCTTGCCCCCCTGCTTATAGGTAGGGTAGGTGTGTGTGTTATGTTGTGTTTTTGTGTGTTGTTTTGTTTTTTTAGTGTAGTTAGGTAAGTGTATGTGTGTGTGTGTGTGTGTGTGTGTGTGTATGTATGGTCGCGATTGTGATATTCGCGGTTTTGTGTTTTCGGGTATGTGGGTGTTCGACTATTCAGTCTCAAAATACTGAAATTCGATATTTCAGTATTTCGAGATTGTATAGCGTTGTCACCTCACAGTTAGACGTTGCCCGTTCGATTCTCAGTTAGAGCGTCTTCTGTGTGGCGACATGCGTGAATGGGCATTCCTTCATTGAAAGTTGTGCTTTAGGCCCAGCAAGCCAGCACGTAAAATCTACTGCCAATCATTAGCGGACTGGAGTTCCGCTGTGGTGACCCCTATATATACATATACATATATATATATATATATATATATATATACATATATGTATATGTGTATAGATATATATATATATATATATATATATATATATATATATATATATATATATATATATGCACACACACACACACACACACACACACACACACACACATATATATATATATATATATATATATATATATAAAATATATATATATATATATATATACCTTGCCTTGACCACACATAGTCTTGTCTGTCCTACTGTATAACCTGTTGCATCTCCTAACTTTCTTTCTCTGTTAGTAACGTCTGTTTAAATTAACCTCCTAAACCCTCAGCTCTACCACTATAGCCCTACTATAGCCACCTCCTTTCCCTCCCCCTCCCATTCTCCACACTATTTATCCCCCCACTTCCTATCAATGTCTATACATTGTTATTCTTTTGAACAATGATTATCTTTTTGTTTTAACTCTCATATGTAGTACATTTTGACCATTGCTATCAGTGCAACCCATAATGTTCATAATTTATTCTTTTGTTTTTCTCTTTATAATTAATTTCGTATTTGCATTGTTGTTTTTAATAGTTTTTGTTGTTGTTTTTAATAGTTTTTGTCCTGTATGTTTACCTTTGCTTATGTTTGCTGGGGCTCTTTCCCCTTGGGTCTCCACTGAAAATGGGTTGTTTACTGTCAATGCAATGCAAATAGCTAATAACCTTTTCTTTTTACTTTTTTTTTGTATTGTGATTGCTATTTACTATTTCTATATTATCACTTCATCTTTACTTATGTTTGCTGTGGCTTTTCTCCTTCAGTCTCCACTGAAAATGGGTTTGTTTTCAAACTCAGCTGGACTAACCCTGTTAACAAATATATGTGTGTGTGTGTGTGTGTGTGTTTATATGTGTGTGTGTGTTTATATGTGTGTGTGTGTGTGTGTGTGTGTGTGTGTGTGTGTGTGTGTGTGTGTGTGTGTGTGTGTGTGTGGGTCTGTTATTGGTCATTAAATACCATTTTTTTCTGAAAGTGTTCTTTTCCTGCTAAAGTGGTCTAATGCACTTTTGTTCAAGAATATTGCTAGTCGAAATTTGTAGTTGTCAAATGAGTGGGAATGGTTTGTGTCAGATAAGTATGTTTTTTGTATAATTTTACAAAACATTTTTGCATTAAGGTTAGGAGTATGCTTGTGAATGCTTATAGTAAGGGGATATATTTAGTGTGTTTTTTTTTTTTTTTGTGGTGTGTGTGCAAGCTATCTTGCTTAGTGGTAGTGTTACTGCTAAGGAAACAGTTTTTCTAAGGTAAGGTGTAGGATTAGGATTAAGGCAGGGTTAGGGTTAACATGCATTACTTAAGGGGTATGTCTGTGGTGTATATGTTTTGTGTGTGTGTGTGTGTGTGTGTGTGTGTGTGTGTGTGTGTGTGTGTGTGTGTACATATTTAAATGTCTGTGTCACAGAAAGTTATATTTTAGATGCCTGATATTGCTAATATGAGAGGTGAAAGATTCATTACATCTGTCTATATTTCCATTCCTCAGCAGCATGGCTATTTACAGTGAATAAATTTGGCTGTTGGTTGACCACAGTACCTGACAAGTATTTCCTGTTTTCACTCCCCTGCCTTTCTGTTTACACAAAGGAGCCCCCTACTAGGATACTCAGTATGATGTGATCACATTCTGGTTCTAGTCACATACCTGTGGAGCTTCAGGCTTTACACCGCATAATTTTACTTTGCATCATAATTCCTGGTCCATTGTTTTGCAGTCAGCAGCCAAGCCCAGTGATTCCTCTTGGAGTCCAAATGTCTGCAAACTCCTTTTACCAGCACTAACTGATATATCCAGCAGTTGTATTCTCTTTGTGTAGTCACAGACTCTGGTGTATTGTTATTCATTGACTATCACACTTTAAGCTTTCCCTCTGTTTTCAGGCATTTGCATAGTGTCTTATCTTCAAAAAGAATGACCTTTACAGATCCAGTCTTCTTTTTTATGCTGTGTTGTTGCCTTGGGCTGCCTCAGCAGACAAGGTGTCTGATGTGCACTTTGATGCTGGTACAGGTCAGTGGGTAACGAGTTTTTGTACTTCCACTGGAATGGATAGTACTCACTTTTTTATCAGATATCTCCCCAGGGAGCTGTTGTAGTGCACTTGACCACTTCTGTTTGATGTTTACATTCATATGAAAGCTCATCTACCTCTAAATGACTGTTTCATGTGATTGGGGAGCTTGAACTGGACATTGCCAGCAAACAGTATGCATTTAGATGTATTGCATGTATGTACTGCATCAGGTTTTTGTGAACACAGTGCTGCAATTCATGTCTGTACAGTTATGTATCTGCTATATATTAACAACAGTAGCTGTCTTTCTGTATATAAAATCAATTGATAATTGCATAAATTAAATGTATACGTGTTGTGTAATGCAGGGTATATCTTGCAACACGTGTGTGTGTGTGTGTGTGTGTGTGTGTGTGTGTGTGTGTGTGTGTGTGTGTGTGTGTGTGTGTGTGTGTGTGTTGGTGTTGGTGTCTTGTGCACAGAACAAGAGCTGTTATGTGTACGTCTGCACAGATATGTTTATATTTTGATGCCTATTTATATACATATCTGTGTATGTGTGTGAAAAAATATATATACATGGCTGTAGATAAATCTTCTGTTTATGGATCTGCATAACTACACAGTCTTAAATGCCCTGCCATCATTGTGTTTCTGCGTACGGTGTACATTTATTTATTTATTTTTATTTTTTACATTTGTTAACTGGGTTAGTCCGACTGGGCCCAGAAAAGCTCCAGGAAAGTAATTAAAAAATAAGAAAAAAATAACAATTCAAGTTGTAAGATACTTAACAATACAAAAACAGAGAGAAATATACAATGCAAGTATGTACAAGGCAAAAGTAAAGTATTTTCAAATGCTGTAGCAGTATGTTTGAGAAATTAGGTTAGCATTAAGTTGTTTACAAGGAATGTAACAATGCCTAAAATAAAAAAAAATTCAGAGTAACGTCATGACATAGTGCAACAAAGATCCATTTAATAGCATAGCTACTAAATGCAAAGAGTAATATATGCAGACAGTTGACAGAAGAAAGATTCATTAGGTAATTTCCTGACACGTACATATCCATGCATGTTAGAAATTAATTTTTAGTTGCTTTTTGAATTCGCCACTTTTGGTAGTGGAGCGAAGGGACAATGGAAGTTTGTTCCATGAGTATGCAATTGAATGACTGTAAAGTATTTTTCCAATATTTTTGTTTGGCTTAGTCACCTGCAGAAGATTTTGTTGTGTGCTTCTGAGGTCACATTTGGATGCAAGGGTAGGGCAGGAGTTGGGGCTATTCAGGATGCTATGTGCAATTTGTAGTTGTGATATTTGAAGCATGTGGGGGAGCTCAGGCCATCTTAAGCTTTTCAGGGATATACAGTGATGGGATTTGTAGCTATTATTGGCTGCGAATCTTGCTATCTTGTTATAGGTGGTTTCTAGTTTGGTTAAGAGATTATTTTGGAGGTTAGTAAGTATGGAAGCAGCATACTGCAGGGATGGTATAATAAACGTTTGAGCCAGTATAGGTTTAGATTTGTTAGGTATATATTTGTTGTTGCGGTATTGAAGACCTAGTTTTTGATTTGACATTTTGATACAGTTTAGGATATGTCGGTCGAATTTTAATTGGTCTATAGTAACGCCAAGCAATTTGGTGTTTGAGTCATTGGTGATAATTGTATTATCTAAGGATGAGATGGTGAAGTTGTCTTTAGCTGGATTTAGGTTTTTTGGAAGGAAAAGGAGAAGCTTGGTCTTTTCAGGGTTGAGAAGCAGGTTGTTTTCAGTTAGCCATTGTTCTACTAGGTGCAGAGATTGTTGAGTGACAGTGTGGAGATTTTGTATATTGTCAGAGGTAATAACTGTGGAATCATCTGCGTACTGTGTTAAGGTAGAGTGGGGGCAGGAGACATAGCGGTTATTTGTAAATATATTAAAATACAGGGGGCCCCGGATAGAACCCTGGGGAACCCCGGTCTTAACAAGATGGAAAGGGGAGAAGGATGTTTGCCATCTGATAGACTGATATATGTTTGAGAGGTAGCTGTTAAACCAGGAGGTAGTGGTGGTAGAGAGTTGTAGGTTGGAAAGTTTGTTTAGGAGGATGAGATGGGAAACAGTATCAAATGCTTTGGATAGGTTAAAGAATAGAGCTGATCTGAGTTTATTATTATCTCTGGCTTGGGCAATGTGTGTGAAAGATAGGAGGGCAGTGGTAGTACTGTGCAAGGGTCAGAAACCGTGCTGTGTGGGTGTAATTAGGTTTGCCTGTAAGAGGTGGTTTAATATTTGTCTGTGTATACATTTTTCCATATCTTGGATAAGGGGGATAATATGGCAATAGGCCTTGAATTTGACGGTTCTGTAATATTTCCTCCCTTATGGAGAGGTATTGTGAAGAATTTTTTCCAGATATCTGGTACTGTGTTTTCTTGGATGGCTCTATTGATAAGTATAGATACAGGGCATGATTTGGCTGCATGTTTGAGAAATAATGGAGGGAGTTTGTCGGCTGATGGAGAACAAGGTTTGAGTTTGTTAAGGAATGATCTGATGAAGGAAGTTGCTACAGGTGCTAGGGAGAATGATGGAAGAGATGAGGTGGAACTTGGTGTCTTTATATCAAGAGTTTCTGGTTTAGTAAGCTTTTCTATTGTTTTGATGAAAAAGTTGTTAAGTAGGTTTGCAGTTTCATTAGAAGGTTTGTTAGGGAAGGGATTTGATGAAGAGGGATTTCCTGGAGATAGCAGTTTGTTTATTGAGTGCCAGAATTTCTTTGGGTTGTGTGATGACCATGCCCTGGCCCAGCAATCAAGGAGCCTCAATCTTCACCATTAACACCAGGGAGGTCGTCTCATTGAAGAGAAAAAAGGATAACTAATACACACAGTAAAGTACAATTTCCCTTAAGTGCACACAGAGATCACAGTCAGTCTGGAGCTGGTTGCTCCTTTGCTCACCAGGTCCCCAATAAGACTCCCCACTGGCACAGCTGTAGGGTCCAGGTTTCAGCCTAGCTGGGCAAGCTAAAACCTCCAGTACCCTCTCTGTCCAACCAGTGCTTCATGTCCCTGCCAAGTAGATGACACAACACACACACACACACACACACACACACACACACACACACACACACACACACACACACACACACACACACTTTGAGATAAGTATTTATACAACTTCACAGACACTACTAGGAAAGGCTGACACAGATTCTCCAGCTGTGCCCCTTTACCCAGACCATACGGTAGTAATCCCTGCCATCACCCAGCTAATAATATCAGCTACTAAAAGGCCTTAAAAAGGGTGTCCAATTATTACTGTGCAATATTATAATTCAATGGTAGTATGACTAACAGTCAAGGCTTACCTTAGAGTGGCCTATTACAATAATCTCTATAAATATGCAATGCACTCTAGAGCTTATCTCTACACAAAACAGCCACAAGTAGAAGGTTTTAAAAATATTTAATAATAAATAATTAAAACACAAGACAAAACTACTACACCACAGAGATATCTAAGAGTTCAGAGAGCACACAGAAACTTAAAATAATACAGTAGGACAGGTCTGATTTCAAAGAAAAATACCTAATTAATCTTTACTAGCTTTAACTATTCCTACAAGAAATCACAGTGCTAGAAATGCTTAAGCAGAGTGCTGATAAGTTGGATATCAAGATCAAAATGCTCTAAATCTCTTGTGAGAAATAGTATTTAAATATTACTAACCAACATGTCTCTAAGACCCTCCCAAATTACATCATTTTTGACACTTAGGTTTTCCCAGTATACATACTGCATCATCTTAACACCTGGTCTGAGTTCTCAGGCCACAAACTGCATTTTTTAGCGATCTAACACCAGCTCAGAAACATACAACAATTTAAGTTATTTCACATGTATATTCTAACAGAAACCAGAGCAATAAAGCACATTCCACATCTAAATTTTGGTCATAAACTTTAGCCTTAAAACAATTGACATGAAACTTTCACCCAGATGCACTGGAGCTGAATTCTAACATGAAAGGGTCACAACATGCTTCACTGGGCCAGTAGAGTGCAATGTTGACACATATTTTGCAGTTCCACATTTCACAATATTCTTTTACACTCAAGAAAACATGCCTGTATTTTACATTTATTTACAAATGCCAGAATTATATATCAAATTCTATTTGACTAAGCTGGCAGTCTTCGCCCATCTCTCCCCAGTTGTCACAGGTTCTAATGTGGGTTGCACAAAGATTTTTGATAAAAAAATGTTTTGTCTAGTAGCTCCTGCTTTTTTCTTTGGTTGCAAAGCTGTTTATATAAGTTCAGGTGGAAAGTTGAGTTGTTATTTTTTCCATGCTGCATGGGATGCAGTATTAACAAGGTTCCAGTCAATATTCATATCCCCAAGGATGAAGGTTTCATAGAGAATGGATATAGAAATCCAAGAAAGAAACTGCTCAAGTATGGGAATATTTTACCTGGGGGGTATGTTGATTGTTGCAATAACAAGTTTTTTTGTGTTGACTTAAGTTAAGGTTGCTATAAGTATTTCAGCAGGGCAGAAAAACTGGACCAGGCCAGATTCCAAGAAGACAATCAGGAAAACCAAGCTCAGTCAATTCCAGGTCAGTGTATCGCAGTATCTTCAAATACAGCAAACAGTCCCAGAGTCACCAATAAGTGCTTCACCACTTGTCAGCATAAAACAGATTTATTGTAACTAAGCTAAAAACATTTAAAAGTATTCCAGATATTATGTTGAATTAACTGAAAAAGTTAAGCGCTTTCACCCAAACCACATTGGGCTTCAACAGAACAGTATCTTCCTAATAACTAGAAATCTTGTGCTACTAACCTAGTACAGTGTGGTGAAAAGGACCACCACTTCTATAGGGAAAAATAATACAAGTATGGGTTACAGGTATATAGGTAAACCTTTTCATAGGTTCATAGGTTCATAGGTAGGTACTAGGCTATCGGCCCAAGGGCCTATGCAAGCCTAGCCAACAAGGTTCCGTGGCTTACGCCACCCAAGAAAGTTATTTTCCTGTGCCAATGACGAGCAGAGACACAGAAGTATTTCCTATTTCCCATCCACTCATCAAGATTTTTTTTGAAGAGTGCTAATGAAGAACTTTGCCAAGAGAAAGGAAAAGTAGTTTTAAGTAATTGACCTAGGAGTACAATAGGAAGAGAAAAAAAATGAGGGGGGGACCAGTAGTGTACTCGCTTACAGTAAAAAGTCTATAGCAAAATGTCTTCAGTTTAGAGGACAGATTAAATACAACTGTAACATACACTAGTGTAGCTGAAAGCACTTCAGTGTTCCACTGATATAGGGTCTCACAGTGCAGGGCAACCAGACAGCCTTTTGTTTATTGAAGGTTGGCCAAGACACAGAATAACACTTTTGCTGAGGGGACTGGAAATAAAAAGGAAAAGGAGGTAAAAATTAGGTCTGAAGTTTTAAAACACTCTGATTACCAAATAAAAATGGACAAATCCACTGAAAATGGACCTGTGTCCAGTCAGACTTTCCCAGTAAATAAATGTAAAATAAAGTAACTAAGACAGAGGGTGCAGGGGAGGAGCAGCATACATTGAAAGAAACAGCACAATTCTATGAGCAACACAAAATGCAAGGAAAGCAGAGAGAAAAAAAAAATGTAGCTGCAGTTAATACTAAGTTATTATAAAATACACTACACTATTATGTATTCTTATAAAGGTTATGAAGAGAAAACAGTAACTACTAAGAAGGTACACACAATTTAGCATTCCCCACATTTTACTTCATATTACTATGGTGTAATGCCATATGATGGTGAAGCTGTACACTTTTCAAAGAGTGTTCTTTATGCACAACTTTCTCAGAGCCCGTTGTCTAATATAATAATAACATTACTACTGAGGTAAGTACAAGAGACATAGTGGTGTGGGTGCCTCTCCTTTGCCCCTAATTTTCAAGGACACCAAACTGTTGATTTTTTTTTTTTTAATTTTTTAGGAAAGATAATAAATTAGAGTTAAAAAGGAATGACAATCATTAAACTTACAAATAGATTTTACTTCATAAAATGAATTTTAATTCATATCCTCTTATTCTATCAACTTTCTAAGTTTGTAATGCCAGTATTTAAAAAAACGTTGTTCTCAGTTTAGGCCCCTTGTCTCTGTGTTTGGTTTTGTCCTTTATTCTGGAGATAAGAGGGCAAAAGCTAGGGTGACGTGTTTCAGGATATCTGACAACAATCACACCAACACATGTAAATGTGTTTATTGTGATGTCTTTTAGGGAATTCTCAGTGTGTCACACAATGAAACCGTCCATGACAGACTGTACTTTGGCAACTAATGCCCATTGATATCATTGTGTTTGGTATTGCATATGTAAGGATGGTATCAGTCAACGAAGACATTCAACACAATGTTGTCTTTCAGTTTATTGCAGTTTGCAGGGAATTACATTGTTGGTCAGACACAATGCATGCCATTATGGAGAACCTTTCTTGTAGAACTGCCCTTCAAGGCTTCCATTTGAGAATTATGCCCTTGTTTATGTTGAGTACAACTGTGAATGTAAACATACATGGCAGCAGCCGATTATTAATTCCTGTGTTTCACCATTTTCTATTTAAGTACTTATCCAAAAAAATAAAGCTGTGTCAGGATGAAGAAAACACTTTATTCCAAATTCAAAGCCAGTAGTAAGTGCTTTCGTCTCCTTAACCAGAGACTTCTCCAGACTAAGGCTTTGTCTTAAAAAACACACAATTTATATAATTAATAGGTAATTACCTACTTGAAAAATCAATTGCCTATTATATTTTAAAAACTCTATACAGGAATAAATAAGTGAATATCCTTTATTCACTTCTTTTGTATTCACGATCTTATAAAAATTCACATCTGTTGACACTTCTTTCATTTTTTTGTTCATAAACATTTCTATCCAACAAAACCATAGCACCACCTTTGTCAGCTTTGAAGACCAGTATCTCGTCATTTTTAACTAGAAGAGTTTACAATGTATTTAAAAAGGAAGGGGCTGAAGCATTGATTTTATATGATTTTATATGATTTATTTTATATGCTTCATATATGACATTCATATGTATTTTTATGTTTCATGAATGATTATTTATTTAGGATAGTTGATATATATTTTGAAGCTTATATTTATACTATGAAGTATTGTTAAATGCTGGTTATATAATGTAATACTGCGCTTTTAAAATATAATAGGCAATTGATTTTTCAAGTAGGTAATTACCTATTAATTATATAAATTGTGTGTTTTTTTTAAGACAAAGCCTTAGTCTGAAGAAGTATCCGGTTAAGGAGACGAAAGCGCTTACTACTGGCTTTGAATTTACTACTGGCTTTTAATTTGGAATAAAGTGTTTTCTTCATCCTGATACAGATTTATTTTTTTTAGATTTGTTCTACGAGTTATTAGCTTGCTGCTATTTTGAGGACTGTTTAAGTATTTATGTTTGTTGACTAGTATTGTGTTTTGAGCCACCAAGGACCCATTTCTATTTGTTTTATTTACCATTTCTATTTGTTTTATTTATTTATCCTTTGGTAACCGTGAAAGTTTGACTGAGCCAATGCCCCATTTTCAGTGGAGGCCCAGGGAGAACAGCTCTACGACAGATTCAAAAACATTTAAACCGCATCTGATGAGTAATTATATACATTGGGGAGAAAGCCCTTGTAACTGATTAAATATTTTACAATAAGATGGGGAGAAAGACTTATAAACACACACAAAAACATTTACAGTAACTAATAAGTAAGTAATTAATATGCAAGGGGAGAAAAGCCCCACACCAAATAAAACACTTTAAAAAAGATTGGGGTGTACTACATATTACAGAGGATAAGAGCCCCCACAACAGACTGAAATATATTTACAGAATATTACTAGGAGAAACTGGGATCAAGAATACAATATGTACTGCAAGCACCAAGACACTTTGTTGAAGCAGATAGCCTATGTAAAGTAAACTATAGTTATTCAACACATTAGCTATATTTCTAATAATATATGGAGATGAGAAATAATAGAATGTTCTGCTGCCAAAATAGAGGAATAGAATGGAATGAGGAGGAGTAATGAGCAGGAGGGTAAATTCTGAACATGGAGAGAGAGTTGATTATTATTAAAATGTTACAGAAGGACAGAAGAGAGGAAATTTATAATATAAAGTGTTGGGTAAACATACATTACTAGTACGGTAGCATTAAAGTGAGAGCTTCTTTAGATGTTAGCACATTACTACATGTTAACATATTGAGGTATTGGTGAATTTAGAGTGAGAAAGGCATAGTTATAGTAAGTAGGTGGTAATGCATTGTGCAGGTACAGATACAGCTATAGGTGTCAAGTTGATATATTTTTAGATTGGTCTTAAAACTGGAAAGGTTGTTAGTTTACTTGTTTCATTTCAGCCCAATCTTGAGCTTACCAAATACAAAACAGTAACACAAGACAGTAAAACAACACATGACTTTTTAGCCAAGCCTGATGGTGGACCTGGATGTTTAATTAATGGTGTTAAACATGCCCTTAAAGACACGGTTTGAATGGACATGAAATTGTAATCCCATAAAGGGGGTAACTTGTCTGAAATCTGTAACTTTGGGCCAATTACCATCTTGTCCCTACTTTCTAAGATTCATAAGCAATTTCTTTAGTATATCTTCCAAAATGATCTCCTAACCCCAACACAACATGGTTGCCTATCAGCTCACAGCACCATTACATCTCTCCTCAACTTTTCCAACACCATTAATAAGGCTAGAGACCAAGGAAGGTTTATCTATTCTGTTTTTCTAGATCTCTCAAAAGCCTTTGATACAGTATTACATGAGAAATGAGAAACTTGTGACTCAAATGTCCTCTTTGGGTCTTTCCAAACGAACTCTTCTATGGTTCTCTAACTACCTTTCTGAAAACTGTCAATCTGTCAAATGGCTGTCTTCTTGCTCTCCTTTTCTCCTAGATAAAATGGGTGATCCATGAGGCTCTATTCCTGGTCCACTGCTCTTTAACATTTTCATCAATAACCTATATACTTCCTCTCAGTAAGCTTGTTTTTTTCAGTATCCAGATGACTCAACTCTCATCTGCTCATCTGACAGCCCACTACAACTACTATCTATAACACAAAAGACCTTTATCTCAGTCGAACTGTAGCTACATCAAAAAAACTTTTACTTAATCCCAAAAAGATTAAACTACTACTGTTTTATTCTTAAGTCCCATATCAATGCTAAAAGTAACTTCCACATTACCGCTTTAAACAATGCAGCTATAGAAGTGGTTACCCACACCAAATTACTTGGAGTCACCATAAATGACAGCTTAAAGTTTGATCTTCAAATACAAAACTGTATAAAAATAACTCATCTAAAGCTAGGTCTACTATATAGAACAAATAATTCCTTACTGATTCTAGTAGAATCACCCTAGCTAACATAACATCATAGGAGTTTACTAGGCTATCCACCCGGAGGTCGTTTCAAGCCTAGCCATTTCATCCCAATGTAATACCATAGAAATATTAGTTAATACCTAAGATTGCTTTTAGTAATGACTGCCCATGTTCAGGAGGGTTGTGGGTTCTATTTCTGGTAAGAATTTATGGTGCCCCATCCAGTCTTCCAGCTTCCTTTTGAGCAGTGTCATAGAGGTGCTCTGTTTTACATGGATAGGTAGCCTATTCCAAAAGATGTGGTAGTCACTGGGAGATAAATCTCTCCCTCCAGCATATCCTACTTAAATCACAAGCCATATTTAGGTCCCTGGAATGGATGGCTCTAGTGCCATTTGATTTATGGATATGCAACAAGTTCTTTAGGTTTGGGTCTGAGATTGCTCTGTAAGCCAGGCATAAGTCTCTCCTAAGACGTCTATATGATACAGAGTAAAGTGATAGAGACTTTGGTCGATCTGTGTACAGCATGTGCTGGAGTCAGTTGATCTTCTTTGTTATAAACCTCTGTGGTTTCACCAATTGCTGCAGGTGCTTTGTGTAGTACATGCCAAATGGGGCATTATACTCAATTATGGTCCAGATTATAGCTGACTATAGAGGGTTTATAACCTCTTTTGCTCTGAGGTGAACCTGTGAACCCAAGTCCCTTAACAGTTTGTGGGTACTTAGAGTATTGTTATTGATTTTATAGAGTGAAGGAACATTGTTTGTGTTGAAGGGAATGATGATGCATTTCTTTGCATTCAGTTTGAGGCTGTGACTAAAACCCCAGTCGTTGGTCTGCATAAGACCCTCCTGGAGTATACTGACATAATTTGGGGATTCAATAATTGCACACAGTTTGCAGTCATCTGCAGACTTGATCAGCCACAACCCCTTAGTTTTGACCTGAACGTCCGAGAAGTATATACCAAACAGTAGGGGGCCCACCACCGACCCCTGTGGCACCCCGCTGGTAGCAGGTCTGCTGGCTGATGTGTAGTTGCCCACTTTGATAGTGTGTGTGTGGGTGTGTGTGTGTGTGTGTATGTGTGTGTGTGTGTGTGTGTGTGTGTGTGTGTGTGTGTGTGTGTGTGTGTGTGTGTGTGTGTGTGTGTGTGTGTGTGTGTGTGTGTCCAGTTTGTGAGCCAGTTAGCAACCCATCTTACAACAAAGGGGTTTACATTCAGTTTGCTAAGTTTATCAGTAATGCCTGAGTGTGGGATTGTGTCAAAAGCTTTTGCCAAGTCAAGGTATTATGTGTGTACAGATCTGCCCTCATCAGTGACCCTGGTCACATTTTCAAAAAAAAAAAATCCACAAGATTTAATAAGCAGGATCTACCTTCATGAAGCCAAATTGGGTAGGATCCATGGTTTGCAGGTCACCTATGTCTTTATTTATGAAGTCCATAATGATACATTCCATGGCCTTACAGATGAGCCTGGTCAGGTTTATGGGTCTGTAATTCCCTGGGTCTGTTACTAGGCTACCTTTACCTGCTGCTGTTCTCCATTCTGCAGGAACAAAGCCTGTGGTTAGACTATGATTGAAATGGGTACTTAACGGTGATGCTAGTTCATGTTTTAGCCTGTTAAGAAGACAGACTGAGACGCCATCTGGTCCCATAGCAGCTGTGATTTTTGCCTTGGACAAGGCTTTGATGATCTGTTCTTCAGATATGTAGGGTGGGAGGGAGGTTTGGGGGAAGGTTTGTGATAGATTTGGAGCAGATGGGGGGAGTGAAATTTTCACCAGATGTTTGCGCTAGCAGGTTTGCTATCCCTGTGGGGTCACTGTGTGTGATACTGTTGGTCACTAGTTCTACACATGCTTGGCTCCTACCTTTTAGGCTACTTACATAGCTGTAAATGACATTATGGTTATCCTTGGCTGTGCTAGCTAAGTTTTTCTCAAAGAGGTCCTTAGAGGAATTGACAAGTTGTTTTATTTGCCTGTTGAGGCTGAGGAGGGTGCTTTTCCATTGTTGGGATCTCACCTTTGTTTTCATGGACAACAACATTTTGCATTTCTTGTAAAGTTTGATTATGCCGGATGTCCTCCATGGCAGCTTGTTTTTACTTGGGGCTCTGGCTTTGATTCTTTCTGGTACAGCTGAGTCTATGCACTTATGCAAGTGATTGGATAGGGCTTTAGTGTAAGCTTCAGTGTAGTTACCAGTTCCAGCTGGGGATGGGACTTGGAATACATTTATACCTTCACCTAGGAAGGTGTAGTTTGCTTTGGTTAAGTTTTTTAGTCTGATTTTGCCCTTTGTGAGTTCTAATATTAGTGTCAACTTGAAGGTGACTGATTTGTGGTCATATTTAACTAATGAGGGTCCGACAGTTGTGGTAGTTCATCCATTTAACTTGCTAGTGAGGACCAGATCTAGTATGTTTGTTCCTCTTGTTGGGAGAACAGTTTTTTCCAGGGCATTTGAGTTAAGAAAGTCAAGGAACCTTTGTGCTAGTGGGTTAGTGCTAATGTAGGTTTCCCAGTTGATGGTAGGATAATTGAAATCCTCCATAACCAGAGTGTTAGGTAATATTTGGATTGTCTCCAGTTTGGTCTAGTAAGCATTGTGTGCATCATGACCCATGGAGGGGATCTATAACTGGCTATGACATGAATGGGGGTCCTACCCACCGTAACCTGAACTTGGAGTAATTCCATGGAGTTGTCCAGTCTAACTAGATGGGAGGTGAATTTATCTCTAATATAAATAGAAACACTGAATGCTTTGGTTCTCACATGTTAATTTTGTGGTCTAACTGTGTGGAAAGCATTGTAGCCTTACAAGGCTGGGGTACTCTCTGAGGCTTTGAACCAGGTTTTTATGACTACACAGACATCTACATCTTCCAGTGATAGAAGTGCTTCCAGGGTGTGCAGTTTTTGGTTTAAGCTCCTACCATGTAGCAGACCCTTATTTTGTTATGATTGGCAAATTTCATGTCAGTAAGTTTGTTTTTGAGACCTTGCCTAAAAAAGGCACTGTGGGGAGGCAAGAGCCTTTGCAAGCAGCCGAATGCCTAGAGGTGTCAGGTGCAAACTGTCTCTGGCAAAGCAACAAGGTTTGTTGACCATGGCTTCCCAGGCTGACAGGAACTGGATCCTCTATGAGGGACACCAAAAACTAAGCCAATTATTGACATCAATCATGTTTTGTTTATACTGTGGCATTGTTGTAGGTGAGGGTAGCATTCTGCTCAAGGCTAGGAGCATACCTGCCTGGGACACATTCTC
This sequence comes from Protopterus annectens, assembly GCF_019279795.1. Classification (NCBI taxonomy): domain Eukaryota; kingdom Metazoa; phylum Chordata; order Ceratodontiformes; family Protopteridae; genus Protopterus; species Protopterus annectens. Next base: position 345,753,810 of record NC_056732.1, read on the forward strand.
AGAGTGCTCAATCATGTCTCTCTTCATTTAGTCCAGTGAAGTACATCTCAGGTCATTCACTCCAACATGAACTATGACAGAGTCATAATGGTACTTGTTGCTGAAAGACCTGAGTGCATGCATGACCTGACAAATCCTGGCACTGGAAAAGCAGCTGACTGTGATTTTCTCCTTGTCCAAACTGGTGAGTGGGACATCTGTGTGTCTCACTATTGAATCTCCAGTGACTGGAAAATGTGTTTTTTTGAGTGTTACGGGCTTGGTAGGTTTGACATTGGTGTTATGTGACATGGGTGCTGTGGGACCTGTTACTTGTAGTAGTCTTGTGTTTGGGAGGTCTCTGGTGTCTTGGTAAATTCACCTTCACCAGACAGGTTCCAATCAGCACAAGCCTCTCACTAGAGTGCAGAAGGTCCCCTTCCAACCCAAGATCAACTGGAAAATATGCTCAGAACAAACAGCCACTACAAACAAACCCAGATGCAGCAAACCTGTATCTGGACTATGCTACAGCTACTAGCTCCCCTAGTTTTGGTGAGAACCACTAGAGAATGTTTAACACAGCAGAAAAATAGCAGTGAGACACTAAAAATATTTTTAAAACAGCAGAAAATCAGCAAGAAGACTAAAAATATTTTAAATAGCTAACAAATCAGTTATTATAACACTGCTTAATGGTAAAACCAGAACAAGCAGAACAGATTGCTTTGCAACAGTGGAAAACACTAGCAAATATTTAAAACAGTGAAAATATCAAAAAGAGCTTAGCAAACAGTGTGAAAACAACAATAAAATTTGATTTAACAGGCACAGTAAGGTAGATAATTGTACTACAACAGTGCAGATTAGTACACAGTATATAAATATAGTATTAAAGTAGGCAGCAGGCAATAAAAAGTGTAGTAAATAGTATAATTAAGCAAAAAAAAAAAAAACAAGCAACTTACTTTGTCTGCTCAGTAGCCTCTAGTCATCTGGTATCTCAGCTAAGAGTTGTGGCTGGTAGCCCACCTCAGTTCATCTCAGTACAAACAAGCAGAAACCTGCTCAAATGCAGGGCACAAATACCAGAAGCTAAAAACTTGAAAATAAAAAAAACTTTAAAAAGGTTCAAAAGGACCCTCTCTTGTCTATGGCTCACCAAGTTTGATTAACATCCAGATCTCTCTTAAATCACAGCTGGAGCAATGCTATAATACGATAGCTAGATGTGCAGCTAACCTACCCCATAAAGTTCATCAATGATCTGCATTACATGTTCTCAGTGGTTAGAATTTCAGCATCAACTAGCCCATATGCAACTTCTTCTAACTCATAAAATAGTATATAACCCCTCTACATGACCTTCTATCTCCTCAGTACTACATCACTAACTCCCAAAGTCCCCTCTGTGCTCTCAAGACAAGCCCCGTCTGTGCTCAAAAGTCCTGTTGTTTACTACTGCTGCAACTTTGTATCTCTGTTTATCATATACATGATGTGGAGCTTTTCTCCCCGGGCATCCGCTGAAAAAGGACCTGCATCCAGTCAGAATTTCCCGGTAAACAAATGTAAATAAACAAATAAAATAAATAAATAAGACAAAAATCTGCTTGAAATCTATAAACCAAACAAAAAAGTATGAGGCAAAGTTCATACTCTCACACTACATATCCAAACTATAGAATTAAATCACAAATTTAATCAGAACTATATCTAGCCTCCATGTATTTAAGTCCTCTCTCAAAGAATTTCTCACTAAGTCATTGAAATCCCCATGCACCTCTCATGTATGATCTATATTAACAATGACTTTACATTCTGCTAGTCTAACCTCTCATTATACTACCTGTAAAAACTTTTCAACACCTGACCTCTCCCTGCTCTTAGGGTGGACTTGTATCTTTTTACTTTTATTTATTAGTATAGCACACTATATTTCTAATACTAATGCTAATTCTACTGTATATACTGACTATCATATTTCATATTTAATCATTTTTTATTTATTTTTATTTTTACATCAGTAGGTCTTCTCATGCCTTATTGTATCCTGTATATTCCACAATCAAACTGCATATATATATATATATATATATATATATTTATATATATATATATATATATATATATACATATATATATATATATATATATATATATATATATATATATATATATATATATATATATATATATATATATATATATATATATATATATATATATATATATATATATATATATATATATATATATATATATATATATATATATACATATATATATACATATATATATATATGTATATATATGTGTGTGTATGTGTGTGTGTGTGTGTGTGTATTTTTAATTACATTTGTACTAGTGTTTTATTTGATGTTATTTAATACTCTCAAGCTTTTCACCCCAGGCCTCCACTGAAAATGGGTATTTATTACCCAGTCAGACTATCCTGGTAAACAAATGTCAGTAAATAAATAAAAGAGACAAAAGTTAGCCAGTTTTGGGATGAATGGCAGCAGGAAATCTAGTCAAAACAGCTGCAGTACTTTTCAGTGGCTTTATAACACGATTTTGTGCTTATGTGGGACCAGAGCTTAGCAGGCAAACTACTTTACATACTATACAGCATAACTACTATTCCCAATAATGCAGCACACATTGAACTGATCAACAGGACTTTACTACAGGACATTCAAGGAAAGCAATTTGTTTGGTGGGTGATAGTTGATGTGACGGTCCAGGGTATTCGGCTAAGTATTGCTTCTACACCTTGATGGACATAAACTCAAGGGTGTCTCCTCGATTTTTTGGTGGAACAAATTGGTGATACAATGTTATTGGTAGCTTTGGAGAAGAAAGCAGTCCTGAACTGCATACAGAATTTGAGCTAGCTGAATATCAACATCTGTGTGGTAGCAACAAACAGGCCTCATGGGATTGGAAGTACTATGTGGACTGAGTACCAGAAACTGACTACCAGTTTGATCTGTAGCATGTGACTAGAGGTATTACTAAATAGATCATTGATGTGGCCAGAAAGAAAGACATGGAACAGCTTATGCCATGGTGCCACATAGTATTTCAAATAAGCTGTGGAGATGTTTGGAAATGTGTGATGGAGATACAGAGCCACTTTCCAAGAAATGGAAGTCCCTGATCCATCACATTACTGATATGCACTGGTGGGAGTGGGACAGAAAGTTCCATTCCTGTGAACTCAACATTACCATAGCAGGCTGAGCGGCTGCAATACGGAAATGCAGCCCATACTGCACTGGCAAAGACTGTGACAAACCAAACTCTAGTGGTCAGTCTCAAATGCCTAACTCAGTTCTGCCACACATGAAGTTTGAAAGTCCTTCTTATTCTGCAGTACAAGTACTGTCCAAAGTTCAAAGACGTTTCATAAAATGGGATGAAGTTAAGGACAATGCTGGTCATTCTAGATCATGGTGCAAATGCAAATCATTATAGTAGTGCAAAGTCCCAAGACTTACTCTGCCACCAAGGATGATGTGCATTACAGCAATGTATATCTAAAGGCAAAGCAATACTGGCAGGCCAAACCATCTTTACCATGATTGTTTATGTGATTCAGATGAAGTACGGAACTATGTTAGTACGCAGTCTGGGTGTACCATGCATTCCAAAAAATATTGCAAAGTGTGGTAGATCAGATGAACAAGAATTTATCACAAGGTACGTACTGCAGCTTGGTTAGTTACTGTCAAAGTGTCAGTGATCTTCCCAGTATGGAGTCTCATGTCAGTGTGCAAATTTTTGTCTAGCCAATAGCATTGCAGTCATGCCGTGGATAAATAGGGCACTGTTGAAGTGTCATTAATGATAGAATAGTAACAGTAGCTTTTAAGCATTTAAGTTGGTAATGTGTTATAACTTTGCATGTTTTATCCCGATTAGTACATGTGATGATGGCAGCATATGAATGAAACCACAGTGATAGCAAAGGTTATGATAATAATAATACAATCATAGCAAATTACTAGGCTAATGGCCCTAGGGCTCTTACAAGCATAGCCAAGTTCTACCCTTATTTCCACAATCAACACCTATTGTCCCTGTCCAGGAGGGACACAGGTGGAACCCCTGGGGTGAATTTCAGGTCACCCATCCAATTGTCCAGATTGCATTTGAAGAGGGCCAATGAGGTGCTCTGTTTGACATGAAGTGGGAGTCTGTTCCAAAGGTGTAGTAACCTCTGGGAGATAAATCTGTCCCTCCAGCAGGTTTTATTAATGTCACATACCAGGTTAAGGTCCTTAGAGCGAGTAACCCCATGTGCCATTTGATGTATGGATATACAGCATTTCCAATAATGTAGGGTCAGAGATTGCCTTGTATGCAAGGCAGAGATCACCTTTGAGTTCTGTATGAAACAGAATAAAGTGACAGTGATTTCAGATGATCCCCATAGGACAGATGCTGAAGACCTTGTATTTTCTTTGTAATGAACCTTTGTGGTTTCTCCAATTGCTGCAGGTGCTTAGAAAGGGGCATTGTAGTCAATTATTGGCTTGATGAGGGAAGAGTACAGGGAGGTTGTAGCTTCTTTTTTTTTCTGGAGGCAATGCCCTTACTTATGAGATGAGCAGTATAGAATGCCCTTCTTACCACTGTGGAGACATGGTGATCAAAGGTAAAATTGCTGTCAACCCGTGTGCCCAGGTCTCTCACCACTAAGTGCATACTTAAGGTGTTGCTATTGATGTGATAGTTAGCAGGAACATCACTTTTACCAAAAGGAATGATAATGCATTTTTTTGCACTAAGTTTAAGGCCATGACTTTGGCACCAATCATTTGTTGGTGTAAGACCCTCTTGTAGGATGTTGACATCATTTGGAAATTCTATGACCACTCCCAGTCTGCAGTCATCAGGAAACTTTTTCAGCCACAGACCTTTAGTTATAGCTTGTACTTCAGAGAAGTAGATTCCAAACAGTAGATGTCCCAGGACTGATCCCTGTGGAGCACCATTGGTTACAGGTCTGCAGTTAGTGGTGGATTCCCCTAGTTTGAATGTATGAGTCCTATTAGTGAGCCAGTTAGCGACCCATCTAATGATATTAGGGTTGATACCTAGTTGGGTGAGTTTGTCAATGATGACTGAGTGGAGGATAGTGTCAATGCTTTGACTAAGTCCAGGTAGGCTGTATGCACAGATTTCCCCATGTCCAGGGCCTTGGTGACTGTCTCAAAGAAGTCCACCAGGTTTAACAGGCATGATCGCCCTTTGACAAATCCAAACTGAGTAGGGTCAAGTGTTTGGAGCTTACTATATCTTTGTTGATTGTTGATAAGGTCCACGATGATTCGATCTAAGGCCTTGCAGATAATGCCAGTCAAGCTATTAGGTCTATAGTTCCCGGGGTCAGTGGAAGCACCACCTTTGTGCAAGGGAATAACAATGGCTGTTTTCCATTAAGCTGGTATGAAGCCAGTGCTTAGACTATGATTAAAAAGAGTACCCAATGGTGTAGCTAATTCATGTTGGAGCCCATGTAGGAAGCAGCCTGGAATGTTATCAGGTCACATAGATGCTGTGTTTTTGGCTTTAGAGAGGCCAAATGTAATGTAATACAAGTATGAACTACAAACATACAGAATAACTTCAGAGGACTTGGACTATTTAAGATGGAGACTATGTTACCACTGGGTATTACTGAGAAATGGACATGAGTATAGAACAGAATCAAAGACACATAGATGGTATTAGTAGACCACAAATAATGTGATGAGGGGTGATGAAGGAATTGCCTTGCCTTTTCACTAGCCATCAGAAATGGCTTACAGCATTAAAACACCAAGAAAACACAGAGTACTTGAATTGGTTTACTACCTGGTGTGTTTCTTTCCTTACACTGGGGAGGAAGGCCATAGATGTCCTCAGTTTACATGTTTAGTGGTGATTGTACATTTGCATGTTTACCATAGTAGATGGATAGAAATGCAGAGACATAACTTGCAGATGTGTGTTCACCTGACAAATTATCAAATGTTATACAGTTTACAGTAAGTGTACGGAGGAGTCTGTTTACATAAAAAGAATTAGTGGCCACCTGTTGAGAGTCATTAACAGTAGTTTGGAGCTATTAGTCCAAAAGGCAGCTTAGAATAGAATCAATGGTCAGTAGGCTAAGTGACAAACATTATCTTGGTGGAAAAAGCTGTTATCTGATCAAGATATTTATTTGTTTATTTTTTTTGTATGCCTGTTTGTATGTATTTACTATTTGTTGAACATGTAGGTGGACTGGCCTATTGACCCTTTTCAGGCACGATCCAGGGTCCATAGAATGGAGCAAATATAAACAGAACAAAAAAATAAGTAATATAACACAGATAAGCACATAAGGTGAAGTCATTACTGTAGATACAATTAGGGATGAATATGCAAATGCTGCTTATACAGTTAAGCATGGATATTAAATAATAAGACTGTCATTGAGTCAAACAAAGTTAGAATTCATAATATAGATGTACCATTCCAATGTTGACAGTTTAGTGAGATAGTTATCCATTGTTCCTGCTGCAATTTACACAATCCCCAGGATTCACGAAGCCTCCGTGTAAGAGTTATAACTCTTACACGGAGGCTGCAGTTAAACGGAGTGATGTCAGCATGCTCTGCATATTCATGAGAGCATGCTGAATCACACCTAAGTCGAACACGGTCCGTGTAAGACAGTAGGGGGCGTGTCCGTAGGCTGAGCCCTGCAAGCGGACACGCCCCCAGAAGTGTAAAAGTGCCCAAAGTAGACACCCACAACAGAGTCCACGGAAATGTGAATAAACACAACACAACACATGCCCCTACAGACTATTAAACATAAAAATCTAAATGAACATGTCATATTTTTTGAAATTGTAAAGATGTTTAACCGTGAGTGCGCTCGTTTGTGCTGGCGTGCCCGTAAGCGCAGCTACAGTTAGCAGTCAAAGGAAAGCATATAAGAACTAAATATGCAAAATAAGCCAGGAAGCAATAGCGTGGCGGTAGAGATGCCGGCTGCAGAGCAGGCATTCATGGTTCGAGCCCCCACAACACAAATTTTTTTTGCAAAATAAGCAGGAAACAAGTCCCTGACACATATGTACACATAAAACCAGAATATATGTAAAATGCAATGAAATATCCCATTTATATTGAATAAATGTGAGCTAAGAAATGAATATAAACTGCCAGATGTGCCCATAGCTGAGCTACAGTACAACAGAGTGAGTGTATGTGCCCGTAGATAAGCATTGGTCCAACTGGTGCAAACTGAGTGCCCGTAGCTGAGCAGTGGTTTACCATGCTAAATATATGTGCTCCTAACTGAGCTGAGCGGAATATGTGTGCCGATAGCCAAATGAGGCTTAAACCAGCTTACCCCATTTGCGCGGAGCTGCGCACCGCGCAAACAAGCTAACCAATGGGCAACGGTGAGCAAGCCATATCAAAACTGCCTTTACACAGACACACCCCTCAACATGTCTAGACAGTCATGAAAAATAAAAAGCAGTGACCAGGTTCGAACCCAGGATACTATACACCATAGTCAAGGTACAGAACCACTAAGCCATGACAGCAGTACCTAGAAATGCAATAATAGCTCATATATAGGAATGAATACAAACTACAGCATGACAATGCAGGTTTACTGAAGTTGATACAATTCCAAAATGGCCAATCACAGATATGTGCGGGAAAAAACGGACTATATAAGCCCCATAGGCGGGAATACACAGCATAAACGATTGTAGAACAGACCTGCAGGCAGAATGTCAGGTGTAGGAGAGGGTAGTCGCTTCCGAGTGCAGAGGTGGGGTGTTGAGGAGTCCAGGTACATGGCCTGGCTCCTAGTCCACAACCATGAGGCCCAACTCATGCAGGGCCAGGTCCTCTGGGGAGCGTACAGGGCTGAGGCGTGGGACCAGTTGGCTCATGAACTCACCAGTGCCACAGGAATTCCAAGGACAGGTGAGCAGGTCCGTCACCACCATGCGGACCTGAAGAGACGCAAGCAGGACCAACTGAACCTTTGGATCCAGGAGGCCCGGCAATCACCCAATGCCCCACGACTGAGTAAGTAACAATTAATTATGTATGTAGAAAGTTAAACTACCTGAAATTATGGAGATGTGTATTCCAATATTACTTCATTTATATTACAGCTGCAGGTGTCCGTTCTGCGAACCGCAGAGCCTATGCCGATAGGCTGGTGATTCGCCACCAGGCAGGTCAGTAATCCACTACTAGTAACTGAAAAGATATATAAATGTATGACAGTCAGCAAAAGAGTGCAGTGTAGCCAGGAAGGAATTAAATCTGCAAGTAACAGTGTGAAAGTGTATGCAAGTATTGCCTGATTACAACAGTTCCCAGCCTGTAAGTGTAAACTAAACATGACACTGTCCAACATATATTTTGAAATAAAACTGCCCTGCCTGTAAGAAAATAGTACACAACCTGCAGCAGCATGTAAAGTATAGCTGCAGAAGAGGATGAAATCACATGTGTGAAATATATCCCTGTGGAAATACTGAAACATGACAGAAGTGAGACTGCTGGAAAGAACTGTAATAACTACTGTTAAAACATGTCAATAAAGCCTAGAAGTACCAGTCTGAATAGTAACATGAAAGCAAGTGAGAGAGTGTGAGAAAGTGTCAGGAATACAGCAATACAGTAGTAATAACCCTTGAATAAACTATACTGCAGTTAGGACAGAATTAAATGCATGTGAGACTCAGAACCAAACAGCAAAATCTGTTCAAAGTGTTGCTGCATGTGGAATGTGTACACCAAAATCTGGATATGTTGCTCCCAGTCTGAAATACGCAGATAGGATGATTGTCTGATATACCAAACATCCACACTTGTCTACAAGTATATAAAGCAAAGGTAACAGGATGATGTATCTGAACAAAGCTCGATATGAATGTGTATGAACAGCAATAAAATGTAGATTGATGTTGCAGTAACAGTCCCATCTGCAAGGTTAAGTAGTTAACATATAGGACACTGTAGTTAGAACAGTAGTGTGTATATAACTGTAGCTATTAGAAATGTACAGCATATGTATTTGTATTCGAAGGTGTTAATATTACTTTATTTACCCCACCCTCTAACCACCTATAACCCATTCCACATGAAAATGGTATGTGCAATCACAATTACCACCCCTGGACGTCTGTCTTGTTGGGTCATATATATTTGCATGTCTGTTGATGCATCCGCCCTGTTCATACATCCACACCTGATGGCCTGTTGCCATCAATCAACCCTGCATGTTGTTGGACTGTGTATTACTGTTCAAATTATGCATGTGTTATGCACGCTGTTCAATGGTGTGAATATCTGGGTGTTTGGTCAATGGGAATACTAATGCATGCTGTTACAACTAATTGTGAATGGTATTATATGTCACTAACCCAAACTGTCATGACATAATGCAAAACACAGAACGACAGGGAAGGCGGGTTCCAGCAGACCCACCTCTCCCACCTCAGCTGGCGAGTGCACCTGGCACTAGTGCCGAGTCCGGACCCTCCTCCGGTGGCTCTGTGCCACCTGCAGGTGGAAGCGCTGCAGGGGATGGGGCTCGCCCCCCCTCTGCAAGTGTGGCCGGAGGAGATCCACCACTCACCCTCCGTAGCGTCCGGACTGTGGTGCGTTGGGAGATTCGGGACTCTGTCCTCGAGCCCCTACGCCAGCTCGAGGCACAGGTGGCGCAACTAACGGGCATGCCCGTTGCCCCGCCTACACAGCCCCCAGCACAGCCCCGTCTTGGGCAGTGAAGGAACAGTGGCAACTGCCTATGGGTGGGGATATCAGTTCCACTGTTGCCATCTGTGGGCTCATGGGCTCTGGATATCCAAACCTCCGTCCCCGTCAATTGTGTAACCCCCCCACACGTGTCATACACCGCCCTTGTATGCGTCTTGTTTGTCTTGTCTGTTAACCTATCCAACCTACATCCCCAGCTGTACCGACTACCTTCACCTGACATACCACTCTCACCTGAAAAAATAAAAAAAAAAAAAGGGCACTCTGTACCCACAAAAAAATGACGCCCCATACATAGCTGCCCATTCCGCACACGTCTACTGCATATGGAACCTATCAATTCCAATTGGCTGTACAACAAGTATTATTGTTGTCCTGACACCTCTCTCAGGGGTGGAAGGTTTCAAATGTCACACCAAATTACATACATATGCACAGCTGTTGCTGCTGAAGAAATGGGCAGCTATGGGCCTTACCTACAACCCTCCTGCACATCCCAAGCTTGTTTCCCTACTGTCTTACCCTCTTTGTGACCCCTTTTTCACCACTTTCCTGTCTCCCCATTTTTCTTTTCTTTCAAGGAAAATAGCGGGTGCGCAAGATTAAGCACGTTTAAGTGGTTGTAATCAGGTGTGCGCTTGTGTGCACGGAGCTAACCGCCAGTGCGCATGCGTGAGCTCCGCACAAACCAGCGCTAACCCGGTTACAACTGCTTAAAAGTGCCTTAGGCACTTTGATTGACAGGTCCTGTACTCAGTTCAAAAGAAAAATAAAATCCCACTGTGAGTCCTGAACCCAGGACCTTGGCAACTATAGTCTGCATGACTTACCACTAAGCCATGACTCTTATATAAAAACATTCTGCTAAAGTAAACATATCATGTAACAGTAGGAATGAATGTAAAGGGAATATAGATGTGTAGTACACAAAGCATGACATTTAGAATCACAAACAAAACTGGTGGATTTCCATAATAGTAGTGTGTGAACAGAAACAGCCATGCTAGTTGGAAGCTAGTAGGTAATAATGTCACCATAGCACCTTGCAAGACACACACATACTCACAGCAGGATAAGCACTGCCCATACCCCACAACCTCTTGCAGGAACACATCCGGACCAAGTAATAAAATATGTGGAGCAAAGGCCCAAAACCAGGGACACATTACAAATAAAGTTACAACAAACGCAGACAGTTCAGAAAATAACAGGGTCTACACCTTGTGGGATGTTTGGAAGGGTATGCAGTCTGGAACTTGAATGTTTGTCACCATATTCTGACTTGAGCCCAGACTGACTTGCCAGATAAAGGTGTGCATGAGATATTGACCAAATTATGAGGCAGAAATGTGGACAGCCTGCAAATATCTGTACACATGACGGGTCCAACACCACCATATTTGAATAGTTAAGAACCTAGACATAGCAACAGTGAATGTCTTACAGGGATGCCCCACAGACCCCATGTGAAATGTACAAACAGTAGGCAGAAAGGTGTAACACATGCAATGGTAACTATGGAGTCTGGAAAGTATTCACCACTCGCATGGCAGAAAAAGTGTAGTAATACATATGCTCATGCTAACCCACAGTCACAACTGCAGCATACCAGACATTTTAATGGGTGTACCCCACTGATATGTACCATTCCATGAGGCACATAACTGATGAACCTGAAAGTCTCTGGGGCCTGCTCAGCAGCATACTCAAATACCCTAATAGATGTCAAGGCCCACACCATGGCCAGACCACTCTGCATGCTGTAACACCCTAGCAGATATAGCAAGCATTCCAAGGTGTGAATGTACATGGAAAATAGGAAAGCTACAGCAGCACACTACAGTCAAGACACCTAGCAGGCATACAAGTAGTGACTGTAAATGGCAACTATTGAAGCCTTAGCAACAAAGTGCAAGCAAAAGTGAAAGGAAAGCACACACACACACACACACACATTAACAATAGTAGTAGTTGTAGTTGTCAGTGTACATACACAGTTAGTACAGGAAACTGGAGAAATGAATGGAGGAATGTTAATCTACAACACACCTGGAAATATGAGAGAGATACCAACCTTTACACTCACAGTACATTGTCCACAGCATAACAGCATGGTCACTGCCCTTAACATCTGAAAGGGCTACGCCTATCTCACACACCTTTTTATAGCACTGTTCTGAAATCACAGTGAGAACTGCAATCAGTACACAACTGGCTGCATGCAATTAGCAAATGCTGGCTAACAATTGGTGCAGAGGCCATCACATGGGCATATGCAGATACCTACAAAGTACAAGCTGTACTCCATGTCCATGCATGCAATACTTTCATTGCACCCTGAGAAGGACGTGAGAGACAGACAGAGACAGAGAGAGAGAGAGAGAGACAGAGAAAACTGCAATTAAGCAGACAGAAACGAATTGTTCAGCAACAGCTACCTGAAAGCTGACAACTGGGAAGTGGAGCAGCAGGACAGAGAACCAGACAGCAGCAGAAGCAGCTGTGACAAACACAGGTAATGTAAAGTAATACTATAAAGGTGTACATACTGTGAACCCTCCATATGTGTCATTGGTCTGTATCCATATGTATATGAAGATGTGTAAAGGGCAGGAGACATACAGCAACTATCAGTGAAGGCTGTACATACATTTGTATGTGAGAGCATCTATGTGCACATATCAATGTTGTTTGATTGTAGGTTGTAGTGCCATGTACAAATTAGGTTACACAGCTATGTATGTTTAGCAGTATGTTAGTGTGTGTATACAGTATGGTAGACAAATATGTTGATATACCTGTCTAACATATGGATATGTATGTATGTCAACATATATATGTGTATATATATATATATATATATATATATATATATATATATATATATATATATATATATATATATATATGCATATATATATATATATATATATATATATATATATATATATGATATGCATATATGTATACATACATAGAGAGAGAGACAGATGTCGATAGAATATTGTACCAACATATCTATGTAATGCACACATGCAGATATAGATATATGTAGATACATATACATAGACCGACTGATCTGACTACCTACAGGTATGATTGTATATGATGACCTGCAACACAGCCTGTCCCACCCCCTCTGTCACTCACACCCCTCTGTGCCCCCCTCCACATCTATAGTAATATATGTACATCAATATATATATATATGTGTATATGTATATGGACATATATATATATATATATATATATATATATATATATATATATATATATATATATATATATATATATATATATATATATAGAGCGAGAGAGATGTATATAAAGTCTGAGTGAGGCACATGTGTACAGATGTATTGCAACAGGTGCCTGGTGACAAAGGCATGGAGTGAACACCAGTGTCAAATCCGAGTATCATACCACATTCCAGATCACCTACACCAGTAACCACCAGATATGTGATTGGCCACCCACCACTGCATGTGTCAGGGGTGAGCAGGGTCAGAAATGTGTACAATAGTGGCCCCAATGATAGTCACAGTGGCACACTATCCCTGGAATACCTGCACATGGTATGTGTCCGCAGACATGGTGAGTCAGGTATGGACATGTAGGTCGGTGTACCCCCACACCACATAATGGATGCCATGGTATGGACCTCACATGACAGCAACAGATATGGAGAAGGACACAGTGACATGTACAACACTGTGACAACGCACTCAAACACATTACCAATGCACAGTGACTGACAACACCACAGAGTACACATATGCTACCCACATAGAGGTTACCACTCCCAGATTTACATATGGAGGTCACACCCATGACAGATGTCCAACAACCATAGTAACACCTCCCACCATCCACAACCTAAATGTCTGCTGTGTGTCATTCGTGCCACTGCAATAGTGTGCACATGTGGAGGTAAGAGTTCCTACTCACAGATAAGACACACCCTGCAATAAACCACACAGTGTTAAGAAGCGAGACTCCCCATGAGTACATGTCACACATACCCTGCTGAATGTTAGTCAGATAGGTAATATGCCATATGAGTCACCCTGTGTAACTGTGTGACAGCAGCAGGTACCATCACACCACATGTGTCACAATGGTCAGGGTAGCAGAACAGTACACTGCTGTAGACACAGGGGCAATAGCATATTGTATAGTATTGTATTGTAATGTAATGTATTGTGTTGTATTGTATTGGTATGGTGAGGTGCCTCCTTCATGGAGTGGAACCACTGCTGCTGTGCACCAGTGTACAGGTACATATCCTGTAGTCAGGCTAGTGTTACATAGCACTTCTATATGTGTGTTTAGCTCCTGTCAGAGGTTATGTAGCATGCAACTGGGGATACCATCAGGTCCCATCCATGTTGTGTATTCTGCTGTCCTGCGGGTGTCTCTCACCTGGACATATACATAGTGATGACGGGGAGGTTACAGTCAGCTGGGATAACTATGCCTTATTACAGGGGAGAGGGCGGGGTGACACCTGCACTGAACCTGTCCACCACAATGTTGTCGATATCTGTGGTGTCAGTGAAATATGTGTTGTGTACTACCTATGGGCATAGAGGATGGCTCCTGACCAGGTTGCTAACATAACTGAAGAAGGCCTCCTGGTCATCTGTAGTGTCACTCTTGATTTCCCTCTCAACGTTGCCCATGTAGTCAGTATGATGGGAAATAGATCCTTACCAGTGCTGCTCAGACATGCCCTCCCTTCAGTGAATGATGCTCTGTCTTGCAGTAGCTTCCATCTTCTGTTATACAATCTGTCTATGGCTGGGGTCCACCAGACAGGATGCTGTCCCTTTGTGGAGAGTGTCTTGGTCATATATGGGATTGCATGATCCATGCATTCTTGGAGATGTCTGTAGAAAGCAATTGTGTAGGGGTCAGCATTGTGGGTTGTATCTGCCACTGGCCCAGTGGGCTGTAAGGATACCATATCACTGTTACAAAGTGTAAAGTTTGTATCTGTAATGTTATGCACTATAGTCATCTGTGCTGGTGGTGGAGGTGGGATATGTATATCCAGGGTAATTAGTGTGTGGTCAGCCCACATTAGTTGCCGATGTAGGCCATACAGTACCTAGATACAAACCCCCAGAGTGAGGATGTGCTTCTGACCTGAATTGGTGTTCTGACTGCTGGTGTTTGGTAGTATGTCGTATGGAGTCTGCCAGGTACTGTTGCACAGCTGCTGGCCGAGCACTGATACCTGGCCATCTACATGTGTATCCACCAATAGACAGACAGATGCTACATATGTGAGATATGTTGTATCATAACAGTCGAGTAGCATGTGTAGTATGTGTGCCAAAGTCTGCTGACATATATTGCTGATACCAGGTTATTTTCTTTCTCAGGTACATGGCCCACCTGCGGAACCCCACCGACTCCACAGCTGAGGATGAGGAGATACACCAGAGCCTGGTGCGGGACTATGCAATACTCTTTTCCTGCACCAGCCAGAATCAGCAGGAGAGGGCTGCACTGTGGCAAGACCTTGTCCGTCGGGTAAATGATATAGGCACGCATAATAGGACATATGAGCAGGTACGACATCACTGCAGTGATTTAATCAGACATGTCCGTCAGCGTGCGTCAGATATCCACAGGCAACAGGTCGCCACAGGTGGTGGGGTGGCTACACATCCCCCACTCACCAGACTGGAGGGACTACTCCTGAGTGTAGTGGCTCCTGTCCACCAGCAACAACAACAGCAGCAGACATGCATAATGATGGAGGCTGGAGCCACACAGCAGCAAGACAGTGAACGTGCAGGTAATATGTCATATGTATAGTTGACTGTTGTGTACACTGGTAGTTAATGCATGTGTGAGGTGTGTCCTTGGTTTGTAGCTGTCACCATAGTATTTAATGTGCAAGTGTGATATCCTCAATATTAGCTGCTGACCTGTGAAAGGCGACTGTTGTACTCCTGACCTGTATCATACTCAGTAACAATGGCACAGTTGTGCCCACTGACATTAGTTTCTTCATGTCTGCAGGACCCTCTGGTATAACTGCAATGCAGCCTATCCATGCTGGTGAGTGTGTATTAACAATTCCTGTAATAGTGTTGATAGTAATAGTACTATTTGGCTCACTTAGTAGTGCTCTTTGTATGCATGTAGGTGTGTCTGTGTCTGTGTGTTGATATCACGCATACTGAGTACTGTACAATTGTGTGAAACTGTGTGCATGTGTGCATGTGTGCATGTGTGCACCTGTGCAGGTGTGCATGTGTGCATGTGTGCATGTGTGCATCTGTGCAGGTGTGCACGTGTGCACCTGTGTGCATGCACTGCGGTGCATGTGTGCATGTGTGCACCTGTGCAGGTGTGCATGTGTGCATGTGTGCATGTGTGCATGTGTGCACCTGTGCAGGTGTGCATGTGTGCATGTGTGCAGGTGTGCAGGTGTGCATGTGTGCATGTGTGCACCTGTGCATGTGTGCAGGTGAGCATGTGTGCACCTGTGCATGTGTGCATCGCTGGTAATGTGTAGACATTGTAAACTGTGTTTCCTGTTTCCTTCCCACAGGTTCTGTTGCTGCTCTGGTGTCATGTAGCAGGGAACCTGAGTCAGGTGCCGTGGGTACTGATAATGATGACATCGGTGTAATGGCACAGGAAGGTATGCCAGGGTCCACCATTGGTCAGCCGATTGACAGTACACAGCTGTCGAGCCCATCAATGCGCACAGTTATCCTGCCAATACACCCCTTGTCACCACTGTCCCTAGGTGATGGACAGCATACAATGGGCATTGACCAGGGTAATGTGGTATCTGTGGCACATGCCTCCCCACACAGCAGCCATGGGCATGGCCCAGAGATGGTACCACACAGACAGATGTCCAGGGGTTCTCGGGGGAGCATCCATGGGCGTACTGCCCCTGTCAGACGTGCCCACAGAGGTCTTACAACCTCAGCTATGTTTCGGACTGTCATGCAGGCACAGTCACGTATGGAACGGTACACCAGACAGGGTCTGAGGGAGCTGGCAGCATGTCGCACAGCCATGACTGACAGTATGCGTGACATTGCGGCTGCCATCCGTGATTTCACTGATGTCATAGACAGACGTTATGGGGACATATTAGACCGGTTCCACAACTACATGTCCATGAGCCAGGGTGATGGTGGGCGGTTGAGGCGTCGACGTGGCCGTATGCCAGCAGTAGCTGGCAGTCGTCACGGATGAGAACAGGGCCGCGGCTGCCCCTGTCGTGCCAGCAGCAGCCCCAGCAATGCTGGGTCTGTGCTGTCATCAGACCGCCCCAGGAGACCACATGCACGTGGCTCTGGCCAGGCCCGACAGGGATCTGTGTCCAGTCAACGAACACCTGCTTCTGATGACAGTACCCAGTCTGGGTTGGTACCGGATACGGTCCGTAGCACCCCTGCAAGGCACAGGTACCGTGTCCGTGGCCAGAGACACTGATCTGTATGACCTGGCAGGTACAGTCTGTGGCTGTCCACAAACACCAGTATATGGCAGCCATGAGGTGGAACTGTGTGCATCCATACACACATGCAAATTGACAACATCTAGGGCTACCGCATACATGCACACACTGCATCAACATTGCCCCACCTTCTACTGCTGTCCCTCACCAACACACATACACATACATGTCAATTGGTGGTATGGGTGGCTGACTCAGGTATACCAAGTTCACACCCTGTGCATATGATGAAACTGTGCCACCTCCTGCAATCTGTAACAACTGTGCAGGTACAGGTTAACATGTTGCTAATGCACAGGGTGACCACATAGATGTGTAGTAATAGTATCATGTTGTTAACAGTACTGTGTGCTGAATTAATTGTGGGTATATCACAGCATGCCTGATGCAGTAAGTGTGTGATTGTCATGTCCTGTTGTCTACACCCATGATAAGTACCATAGTGTATCATCTGCACATATTGGCATACTGGTGGTAATGATGTCAACAGAAGGCTACATACATAGGTAGCACAGGGGATAGGGTAATGAATGTAGTAATACACAATGATGGACATGTAAATTGCAAGTGGCATGTTGCCCACACTAGACTCTGCAATGCAGATGTTTGAGGATGTTGATATGTGTGCAGTACTACACGACTGGTACAGGACACACAGGAGCACCCTAGCACTGCATGCTCACATCTCATACCATGCTAGACAGCCCCAACACACATAACTAACTGTCACAGGAGGGAGAGTCCCCATATATGTCAGGGATACTGTGGTGGCAGGCCAGGGAGCATACATCCTACTAAGTATGGAACCACTGAGTGAAGGCTCAGTGTCTGTTATTTGACATGTGTATTACTGCAGGTATGAGCACATGGGTTTCTATCCAGTTATTGTACATCCTGACAGTACATGCATGCTCTGTACACTTGTGTGCACTGAGACTGGACCCTAGCCATCTGACCCGTGTATTTCCATGTACATGTGCATAGTGCCTGCATATTTGCAGTGTTACCTACTGGAACTGGTACAGCTTGTTTGTTGTACAATGGACTACATGGAGCCCTGTTTACTGTATCTTTGTTTGCATGCATGTTTGCTTGCAATTACCCTGGAATACTGATCACACCTGCAATGCATAGTTATAGAGCTTCTGTGGACTCCTAGTGCCATCTGCATAGCCTACTATATGTATGTCCATGTCCCACTTGACAGGTTGTCACTGTTTGTCCTGTTCACATGTACATTGCCTGTGACACAGTGCATATGACCTGCCTGGCATGTGTCCACGTGAGCAGTCATATATGCTACTGCTAACTAATCACAGGCACTACACCTTCACACATTCATCTTCTGTTGAACTACCTGCTTTGCTAGGGACATCCTGCACCTGTCACCCCTGGCCTTTCAGATATTGGCAAAGGCTCTTGCTACCCCCATAGTGCCTATGTTAGGCAGGGCTCAAATGACAAACCCACCTTCATAGGTATCACAAGGGATAAGACACTAAGAGCAATGCTACCCAACGCCAGATGTCTAAACCTCCAGATGCATGCACCCAAAACACTCCTTGGCATGGAAAACATCGATATCTGTGCAGTAACAGATGCCTGGTTCAGGGCTACTGAGAGCACACCAGCACTACCGGGTGTAACCCGGTTGATTTCTTTGATACATTCACCAAGGCCATTGCCGAGGGGAAGGTGGTTCACACAGCCTACCTGGACCTTGCAAACGCCGCAACAATACCCCACTTGGGCATTCTAGGGAAGCTCACCAGCTTAAATATAAGCCCCTATGTCACTAGATGGATTGCACAGTGGCTCAAGAACAGAACCCACATGGTTAGCATTGCTGGAGCCATGCCAGACCCCATAACAGTTACGGGTTGTGTCCCACAAGGCTCAGTCCTGGGACCCTCTTGTTTGGTATATATTTATTGGAGGTACAGGCCAACACGGATGGACTGTGGCTGTCCAAATATGCAGATGACTGCAAACTGGCCACCATAATCGACTCTCCAGCTGACACAAGCATCTTCCAAAGGGGCATCATAGCAACAGACAACTTGTGCCAGAGCCATGGCCGTCTGCTGAACAGTGTTTAGAAGGGGAATGTGCATCCTGTAATCTGTTCACCTAGTTGCCAAAAGGGACATTGTCCTCACACACACTAACCCCCCTCAGCCAAAAACACACACTTGCCAATTGCAGGATTCAAACCCCTATCTGACTGTTATGACACTTGAGACGGACACATTAGCAGAGCACGCTATTTGCATTACTGGGGGTTTTCTCTTCCCCTGCTATACTTATAGAGTGCTGACATCATCAGTGTTTAGAAAAGGGAATGGGCATCCTGTAGTCTGTTCACCTAGTTGCCAAAAGGGACATTTCCCTCACACACTAACCCCCCTCAGACAAACACACACACTTGCCATTCACAGGATTCAAACCCCTACTTAACTATGTTATGACACTTGAGATGGACACATTAGCAGAGCGCACTATTCGCATTACTGGGAGGTTTCTTTTCTCCTGCTGTACTTATAGGGTGCTGACATCATCGGTGTTTCGAAAGGGAATGTGCATCCTGTAGTGTCTTATCCTATTTGCCAAAAGGGACATTTCCCTCACACACACAAACCCCCCTCAGACAAACACACACACTTGCCATTGGCAGGATTCAAATCCCTACCTAACTATGCTATGACACGGACGCATTAGCAGAGTGCGCTATTCGCATTACTGGGAGGTTTTTTTTTCTCCTGCTGTACTTATAGGGTGCTGACATCATCAGTGTTTCAAAAGGGAATGTGCATCCTGTAGTGTCTTATCCTTTTTGCCAAAAGGGACATTTCCCTCACACACACAAACCCCCCTCAGACAAACACACACACTTGCCATTCGCAAGATTCAAACCCCTACCTAACTAGGTTATGACACTTGAGACGGACGCATTAGCGGAGTGCACTATTCGCATTACTGGGAGGTTTCTTTTCTCCTGCTGTACTTATAGGGTGCTGACATCATCGGTGTTTAGAAAGGGAATGTGCATCCTGTAGTGTCTTTTCCTATTTGCCAAAAGGGACATTTCCCTCACACAGACTTACACGCACACCAACCCCACTCACACACACTGAGCATTTGAAACCCCTACCTAACTATGTTATGACACTTGAGACGGACGCATTAGCAGAGCGCGCTATTCGGATTACTGGGAAGTTTATTTTCTCCTGCTGTACTTATAGGGTGCTGACATCATCTGTGTTTAGAAAGGGCAATGTGCATCCTGTGGGGAGGCAGACACCAAGCACACTATGGCTAAGCTGTCATTCCCTAGGGCAAACAGCCTAGTGTTGACCTCTACACCATTATGTTTAATTGTCAAATGCACATTATTTGTTGCTGATAGACTGTTTGCATATCTTTATTGCCATAGCATTCCCTGTTTGTATGAACAACTTCTGCATCTGTGGAAGATGTTTGCATATGGGAGGGATCCACTATATCACGTATGTCTCTGTAGTCATTTAACTGTGTGCACTGGGCAGACTGCTGTAATGTGGTTGGTTCCTGGCATAACACATAACAATACCAGATATGTGTGTCCAACTGCTAAACCGAGATTTGGCCTAAGTGTGTGAGCATGCTCAGTTCAGCCTTCCCATGGCATGTTGTCAAAGTGTGTGAGCATGCCCAGTGTGAGCATTCCATATGTTGGACTCTGCAGCCCACCACATTTGTGGATGTGTGTGAACTTCAACAACTATCACCCGTTTATGGTTGTGGGTTGTGTGTCATGTTGTGTAGTTACTGTACAACTGCTTTGTGTGTGAACACAACAGGATTATACTGTGCCTGCAGTGTTTGCATGGGATACTTTGCATACAGTTGTCAACATCCTTTCACACTGACCTAACACTGTAGTACTGTATAGTGTACTGGTAGTACTTTGACTGTGGTGGACAGTATCCTGGGCTTTACTGCTATCACTGCTTTACATTTTGATAGTGGGCACAACAGCCTGGTTGGGGCCAGTTGTGTACATCTGACCATGTTGCATTCTGTTCAGATATGAACTACTTACACCAGGCTTGTCCAACATTGTTAGTGTATTCCACAACATAGGTGTAAAATTGTAAACACTAGCGATGTGCCCTAGTCCATGTCTAATGCAAGTTGGAGAGTGTGTTTGTCCTTCAACACACATTGTAAGAGGAGTTTGCCATGACATATGTCATGGTTAGTATACTGTGCCTCTGTCTACCTGTGACATG
The DNA here is from genome assembly GCF_019279795.1 of Protopterus annectens. Taxonomy (NCBI): domain Eukaryota; kingdom Metazoa; phylum Chordata; order Ceratodontiformes; family Protopteridae; genus Protopterus; species Protopterus annectens. The sequence goes on from NC_056732.1 coordinate 345,775,353, forward strand.
ACAGTGATACCCAGGATAAACCTACCATCTCCCCACCCATCAGGATTCCTATTGAGGAAGATTGATAAGTGACTCTATGGGTAGCCTGTGCTGAGGGTTCACTCATGGGTGGGAGTGGCTTCTGTGTTATGGATCACACAGTACAGCTTGTCCTATGTAAGTCAGTGCTGGGGTTCAGGTCTCTCATGTGCATAGCTTACTGCCATTCAGATTGTACAAGGTGCAGCATGTTTATTGATGCCAGCAACACAGGCAACACATGGCATCTGTGCAGGCTGTTTGATACTCCTGATGAGGTACTGTTGGGGACTTTACAGTTGATGGAGGTATCTGCTGAGGTACATCCCACAGGGGCTATTGTAGTTGATTGTACCACTGATGCAGGATGACTGCAGAGCCACAATGACCTCCCCTTATGTAGATCTGACAGCCTTCATGATTAGGTGGGTATATGGTATGTTTCTGTAAACACTACAGCACATGTTTGTCCAATGCAGGATATCTATCACCCTGTGTCCCCAGGTCTCTCATTACATGTTAACTACATAATGGGTTAACACCTATGTGGTAATTGGTGGGCACTTACTGTATATCCACGGGGTTGACTATACACGCTTCTGCACTTAGCTTGCTGACATGGCTATGGCACCAGTTGTCTGTTTCTATGTGGCCCTCTTGTGGGATGCATGTGTCAGCTGGTGGATCATATGTGGTGAGCAGTTTGTAGTCCTCTGCAAAAATGTTAGGACACAGTCCTTCCATGTTTGCCTGTACCTATGGGACATATATACCAGACGAGGGAGATACCAGGACAAAGCCTTGTGGGATGCCAGTTATATCTGGTTAGTAGTCTGACATGGCTGAAGCATGTCTGACCATGTCTGTTCTGTCCTTGGTCTGGTTTGCAACCCCTCTACTGACATGTGGGTTTATATTTAAGCTGGTGAGCCTATCTATACTGAACATGTAGGGTATTGTATAGAAGCCTTTGCAAGGTCCAGATACACTGTGTGGAGCACATTGCCCTCATCAATGACCTTAATGACTGTTTCAATTGAGTCAAACATGGTTAGGGGCAGGATCTGCACTTGAGAAGGCCACACTGGGTTTGGTCCGGTGTCAGTAGGTCCCCAACATCCTTATGTCTGTGGTACATGCTGATCCTTTCCATAGCTGTGCAAACTGAGCTTCTCAGGATTCTGGGGTAGTACTGTTCAGTATCCATTCAGGCAACACCTTTGTTGAGAAGGACCACTGTTGTTGTACACTGCTTTTTGGGTACATATTCTGTGGTAAGGCTGACATTGAGCAGTAGTGTGGTTTGGCATTCCATTCATCTTAGAGTCCATGTTGCACTAAGCCCAGGACACCATCTCATACCATTGCTGCTGTGTGTTTTGCTTTGGAGATGTTGTCTGTTACCTCAGCATCTGCAATGTCAGGGGGCCAGCAGTCTGCTGGGATAGATATTCTGCATTCGTGGGGGTGGGGGTTTGCACTGCACCTGTCAGGATGTATGTTGGCAATATGTGTGTGTGTTTGTGGTATTTGTGTGATTCAGGGCATATCTGTGAATTCCCAGCATGGCTCCTACCATCAGTTGTGTAAGCCTTGGGATTATCCTTAGTGTCCTGTACAATTTGTATCTACATAGGTTCATAGGTTCATACTAGGCTATCCACCCTGGGCATTTGTTAGCCTAGCCAGAGTGTGTGTGGCTTTTGAGACCCCTTGCTATGTGGATATTATGGCCATTTATGATTTGCTTTGCTGTGCCTCTGTCTGGACATGACACAGTGGAGACCCCCACTGTAACTCTACAATCATCCATCCACTTGGCAAGATTCCTGTTGAACAGTGTCAGTGAGGGGCTCTGCCTAACATGGAGTGGGATTCTGGTCCAGGGTGTGGGGAGCCTCTGGATTATGTATCTGTCCCACCGGCACATCCTATTTCATTATTTGTTGAGGTTGACATCTCTCACTCTCGCAGCTCCAATGGATATGTGTTTTCTGGGGTGGAGCATGTCCATTACTCCTGTGTTGGGCATGGCCTCCTACAACAGGCATGCAATGCCTCTGTGTGGGCAGTATGTGACTGGATTCAGCTGGGGTGTCTACAGCCAGGCAGCATATGACATATATTTGAGACACTTTATCCTCTTGGTGAGGTACCTTTGAGGTCTTTCTAACTGCTGCAGGTGTCTGGTAAGGTAGATCCCATATGAGGCATTGTACTAGATTATGGGTGTGATTAGAGAAAAGTATAGGGGCACAGTGACCTCTGTTGCCGTAGATGTGACTCCTTTCCTGATACGGTGTCAAATGTAGACAGTCTTCCTAGCCACATTGGCAATGTGGGTGTCACATAACAGGTTACTGTCCACTTGTGTCCCTAGGTCCCTGGTTACTCCTTCCATACATAATGGTTTACCACCTATGTGGTAATTCGTGGTACCTTGTTTGGTATTTGGTGGGACATTCATACTGTCCAGTGTCTTCAGGATGGTTGGGTGGGGTTATTGTGTGTGAGAGTGCAGTCTGTAGCATGCTACAGACTGCACAGCAGTCTTGCCTACAGTTAGTTGCACATGGGTGAACTCCACTGCCTTGTGCATTGTCAGTTACCTGGACGTATGGGTGTCTGTGCTGCCTATGGATACTCACCCTCCTTTTATGTTTTGTTCCAGGTTTTGGGGCCATGACACATGGTACGTGGTATAACCTGGTAGTGCTGGTGTGCTGTCAGGAGCCTTGCAGCAGGTTTCTGTCACTGCACAGACATCGATGTTCTCTATTCTGGGGATGGCCTCAGGAGCATGCATATTGGGGTGTACACATCTGGCATTGGTCAGCATTTCCCTTATGTTTCTTCCCACTTATGTTTTCTAGGGTGGTGGGTCAGTCTTTTCAGCCTTGCCTCCAAAAGGCTCTATGGAGGTGGCAAAGGCCTTATCCAATATTCAGACGCCCAGGGGTAACAGGTGCAGGCCATCCCAAGGACAGCTGCGTGGCTTGTCAAGCATGACATCCCAAGCAGACAGACATTGATCCCCTTGGAATGACACCAGTAAGTGTGCTACTTGCTATGACTGATCATTCCGTGTTTGTACTGTGGCATTATTCTTGGTAAGGGTAGGATGCTGCGAACGGTGAGTGTCATACCGGTCTGGACTACATAATCAGATAGCTCATCTGTGTCTCTTTACATGTAGTCTAGGGCAGTACATCTCAGGTCATTCACACCAGCATGGACTATGACTGCATCATATTTCTACTTGCTTTGGAGTGACCTACATATTTCTGTTATGTGGCATATTGTGGCAGCCTACAGGCAGCTTACTGTACCCTTTCCCTTGTTCAGTCTGGTGTGCGGGACAGCAGTGTGTCTGACTATGGAGTCACCTATTACAACTGTATCAGGCATGTTGTTTCTCCTTCTAGCCTGTGACTGTTTGGCACACCAGCTTTGTGTGCTATGTGTTGCATGTGCTATGTTTGGAGGCTGTTTCATTGGGTGTCTGCTTTAGAGGCCTCTGTTGGTGTGCTGTGTTTGTGATTTCTGCCTCCGGGAATGTATTTCTGTGTTTATGTGTTTGGTTTGCAGTTGTGATAGGTCTATGTGGGTATGTGTTTGTGGTGTGTGTGGTTACCTTCTCCTACTGACTTGTTTTGGGAGTACTGAGTTGAGGGAGCTCAGCCTCCAGTTTGGATGGATGGTTGCATCTCTCACATATATTTGTATTTCTTGGGTGGAGTTGGGGGTTGTCTGTGTACTTGGGGCAGGTGTAACATTGCCTCAGGATTCACAGATTCCCCTTGTTGTGGCTGGCCTTAGTGGATTGCATGTGTGGACAGATTTTATTGCCATACTACTGATCAGTAATTACTTCATTGTTCATGTTTGCTCTATCATGTAGTAGCTTCCTCATTCTCTTGCATGTTTTGGTTATGGCTGGTGTCCACCATGCCAGATTTAGGCACTGTGTCTTGTTTTAATTTAGGACTGCATAATCCAAGCATTCCTGGCAGTGTTCATGGAATAGCTGTATTACAGGTTCTGAGGTGTGGCCCATATTTTGCACCTGCACGGGACCTTTAATGGATTCCACATCAGTTTGGAGGTGTGCAAATATTGCTTAGCACATGTTTTCCACTGTGGTTTTCCGGCCATGGACTGTGGTCAGGATTTGTATATCCAGTGTGATTACTATATGGTCTGGTTTTACCAGTGAGCAATACACTTCTCATCTTGACATCCCGTACCCATGTTGCTGATTATCACATCCAGTATGCTTACCCCTCTTGTGGGAGTGGTACGTTGTTCCTGGGCCTTTTGGTTTGTGGATTCGATGAACTTTTGTCCTACACTGTTGCAGCTGGTATAATGCTCCCAGTCTATATGTCTGGGTATTTGCAGTCGCCCAATATAATGTGGTTTGGAGGACTTGATATATTCATGTATTCCAGCATAGGCGGATGCAGTTCCTGGTGTTGGGCCAGTAGTCTGTAGCAGGCTATAAACTGGGGCGCAGTTTTAGCCACTGTTACTTGAGCATGGCTAGTCCATGCTGCTTTTTGTGGTGGTATCAACATGGGGGTGTGGTTATCCTTGACAATTCTTGCTAGTCACCCTCCTTTTGTAGCTTGTTCCAAGTTTTGAGGCTGTACAGCACAGTATGAGGTGTAACCTGGTAGTGTTAAGGTGCTGTTGTGAGCCTTGCCTCAGTTTTCTGTTACAGCACAGTTATCAACATTCTCCATACTGGGTGAGCTTAGACTGCATGCATCTTGCTGTTTCAACTTATCCCTTATCTTATTCTTATCCCTTCTAGTACCTATGGAGATAGGTTTGTGTTTTGAGCCTTACCTATTCAGGGCACACTGTGCGTGACAACAGCCTTTGCCAGTATCCATATGGACTGCACTGATAGGTGCACGCCAGTCCTAGCAGGTGGTGCATCATGTCATGCTCAGCATGTCATCCCAGACTGGCACACATTGGGTCCCCTTTGAGTAACTGCGATACTTCAGTCAATTGTTGCACTTGATCATCTCATTGTCATGTTGTGGCATGCTGCTTGTTGAGGGTAGGATGTTAGTCAGGGTCCTCAGGTGTGCATATGGTACTTGGTGTTACATTACTTAACACATAGCATTCATGCCTCAGGTGGTGCTGCAGGGCTGCCTCTGTCGGATGCATATTACACTTCCCTGTACATGTTTGAGAGCAGGTTGTGTCGTTAGGCATCCCTGTTACTATATGAGTGAGTCAGAGAGGGTATCATTCCCAAGGTTCCTACTGAGCCAATGTATGTGCTATCGTTGCCTCTTTGCCAAGGCCAGGGCATACTGGGCACGCCTCCTTCTGCCTACTGGGGCAGGCTCAGGTTGTTCCTCCTCCGAGTCACGCTGTGCCTGTGGTGGCCTTGGCAATGGTGGGGGGCTGTTTGGCCCAGCCCTATGCTGGTCCTGCTGCAGCTGTTTTCGCAAGATCATATTATGTAGCATAGCACATACCATGACAATTTGGGTACATGTAGTTGGTGTGTACTGCAAGGCTCCACCAGATGTGTCCAGACACCGGAACCGTGACTTGAGCAGCCCAAACACACGCTCTATTACATTACGTGTTTGTGCGTGTGCCTCATTATGGCATTCCTGTTCAGGTGTGTGTGCGTTTCTGATGGGTGTCATCAGCCACGGCTCCAGTGCATACCCTGCATCCCCCACTAGGTGTCCGTATGGGATGTCCCCATTGGCAAATGTCTGGTACAGCTGCGTCAAATGCCAGATGTGGGAATCGTGGTAGCTCCCAGGACAGCCAGCACACACATTCATTATTATGCCCTGGGCATCACACATGACCTGGCAGTTGATGGAGGAAGCCCTTGCGGTTGATGTATGCCCTACCCGCTCACTGGCTGGTGCTTTGATGCGTATGTGCGTGCAGTCTATTGCACCCACTACCTCAGGGTATTCCGCTATTTGCTGGAAGAGACGCATGTTGCTGGCCAATACCTCACAGGCATTGGGGAAGTATACATGATCACCGACATGTGCTGACATGGCATCCAGGAACTGGTGCAGTACCCTGGAAGCTGATGCCTGTGATATCCCCATCATATCGCCAGTTGGTCTCTGGAAGGTACCTGTTGCTAGTATTCTTAGGCCAACACATACCTTGGTTTCCACTGGGATGGGTTCCCCTCTGTTGGTTCTGTGTGTGAGGCGTGGCCTGCACAGCTCCACTATTTGCTGCAGGAGGTCTCTGTCCACTCTATAGCGCTCTACTATCTCCAGCTCATGTAACCCATGATAGGTGACCCTGGGCCTGTACACTCTTCTCTGTCTCCTCACTGTGGGTTGTCTGGCACCATCTGCATTGTCACCACCCTCAGCAAGTCGCCTATGTCTCATTATGACAGCCATGGCAGCCCCTAACATTTCTGCTCTGAGTTCAGCTTTTTCAGTTTTCACTTCTGATAACTTAACTCCTGTCTTGCAGTGTCTCTTGAGAGAAACATTCTGCACTGCTGTTTGCAGAGTTTTAAGTGCTGGGCTGGCCTAATATTCTGCCTGTGTAATTGCCTGCATCTAGTTGTTTTCACCTGCTAGCTCCAGCAGTATTCCCTGCTAACTTCCTTCTACATCTGTTGCTTCCTTTTTCCTTTCTGTTTCCTCAGGGTGGGGCCGTGTGCAAACCAGCAGAAACACGCTCACAGTGGCTTACACGCGCGCACACATACTTACACAGTTCAGAATCTGCTTATTTGGTTTTAAACGCGTGCATGCCCGCGCACACGGTGTTAAACATCTCCCAACACACTCCCACATGCTGAATCTGCCTTACACGCGCGCACACTGCCTTACACGCGCGCACACTGCCTTACTCGCGCTTCGTGGCACGCACACGTGCGCATACACGTCCAGCAAGAAACTTTGGTGTAGGCAACAGTGTACACCTTCCATTTCTTGACTTTCTCATGTTTACTTAGTGGCACACCTCTTTCCTTGATATCTGTCTGACATATGTCATGTAACTCTAACCTCCAATGAACTGCATCTCTTTCTACCATTCCCCCCTGTGATGTCACCTATCTCCTACTCTGTTCCTCCCCCGTATGTAACTCTTACACTACTCAGAATGTGCTCATTTGCTATGTGACAGTGGAATTCAGTATCCTTACACTCATTTGCATCAGATTGCCTACTAATGCTTAGTTACATCTCTTAGACTCAGCTTCCCCCCTTAGCAACCACTACACGGTGGCCATGTTGGTTTTGCTCTGCTGGTCCCTCCATTGACATTCCATGTATTGCATAAAACCTACATTTGTGTGTTTAAAACCTTCGTTTTTATGTTCTATGCAGCGCAGCCCGTTTGCTGGGCTGCGCTGGTTTAAACATCGGCAATCGCCGAAAAAAAAATTATATTTTTAATATATTTGCATGGGGTCACCTTGCCAATGGCCACATATTTGGCCATTGGCATGCTGCCTATCACATATGCACCCTTTATTTGGAGCTGACATGGCTCCATTGCCATGTTTGCAGAAACGTACTCAGTTGTCAACTGAGTACATTTCTGCAGCTAAAACGGCTCTTACACGAGCTGTTTTGGGCTTCCTGGATCGCTAATCAGCCTCATTTGCATGCTATTCGGCTGCAAGTGAGTTGATTAGCTTATCCACGCCCACTCCGTGTAAGAGCCGTTTTAGCTTGACTCTTACACGGACTTTGGGCTGTTCCTGGATCGCAATGGCTGCATGGAGTCTTACACTACTCTTAGACTCCGTGCAAGCCTTCGTGAATCCGGCCCAATGTTTTTTAACATGTCAGTGGCATAACAGTTGTACTACAAGAGTATATATTTGGAAACGGTACTTAGGGATGGATACTCTTGTATGGTCATGAACTGTATTGGCAGCTGAATTTTGGGTTACTGATAGCACTGCAAGGGGAAAGCAGTGTGATGGCAAAGGTTAAGAAAACAGGTAAAAGAGGACTAGGACAGCTAAAACAGTACTAGGTGTAATGATGCTGCTGTGACAGGGAGTGCATGTTCTCTGTAGAAAAGTTGTCTGATATTACTAAGAACTTTTTTAAAGGAAATAGTTTTATGAGAGTTGCACAGGGACACAAGAGGGGTCTCTTAAACACTTGTATTTTGACAATGTTACAGACAGATTGTCATCTATGGAAATGCATTGTAGTGAATGGCTAAACATATAGACATATGTTAAGTATAATTTTCTGGGTTCCATGTGGTATAATGTGTTCTAATGTCATGGTGAACCAGGAAAAGATCTTCCATAGAATTACCAGCTGCTATCATTATGAATGCACTGCATAGATGAGTTTTTGTGGAAAGTAGTTGTTGGTCAGAGATCAGTAGTCATGTGTGTGCAATGGTATAATGAACTAATTTCTGTGAATTGTCTCTAGTGTGGGAGTTGGGATGTAAAAACTGTGTCAGCCTGCTGTTGCCAAGAGTGTCTGTCTCAGTGATGTGGTGTTGGAGATGTAGGAGAAAATGGAAAATTAGCTTTTATATTATGTTACTTGACCTAACAGGAATACGTGCTTATTGATAACAACCTGAAATTCAACTTACACCTAACACAGTCCATCAAGAAGACACATATTTAACTAGGTTCACTGTACAGAATCAAGCCTTTCTTTACACATAACACAAGACAAGATATAGCCACAGCTCATCTTCTCTCCACTCTACTATATACCTCTCCTATTTTCACAAACCTAAGTAAAACTTGATCTAGCTAAGCTTGAATCCTGCTACAATAAAATGGCAAAATTTGCTACTAACACTCCACACAGACCACACCACTGCTCTGCTTTACCGCAGTTACACTGGCTAAAAGTACCCCACCACATAATATACACCCAAGTTACCTTTGCTCACAGACTAGTCCACCAACCTGATAAAACTCCTGCCCTTCAACCAATACTTCAACTCTACACCAACAATTGGCTTCTCTGTTCCACCAACTAATCCTTATTACAAGTCTCCAAATCTAACAGTAAGGCTGGTGACTCACTCTACTCTAACTACTTCTCCAAAATATGGAATAATACCATCCCTCAGCCCATTATAACCACAGACAACCCGTCTCACTTCAAAGAACTCCTAAAAGACTTCTTCTGCTTATGCTCTGGATAAAGCCTTTCCACTGTCTATCAGCTGAACCTGCTGTTCTCTCATTCCATATCCGCATCATGTATTTCAAACTTCATACTTATTATATACCCATATACTTCCCCATGTATATCACAGCTCATCCCTCTAAATTCTCTCCACTTACCTTACTCCTTTCTAGTACTAACTCCCTCAGTCTGCTCATCTGTTTACCTAAAATCTCCTCCATTTCTCTCCCTCCCAAATGTTATCTTCCTCTCTCTCCAACACTGGTAACCATGCCTCCCCTTACCTGCAGTCTATTTACTTACTTATAATTCTGTTGACTGAATGACTGAACATGCAAATTGCACTCATGTACAAACTGTAACATGTCATAGTTTATCAAATCTCTGTGACTCTATGTACAACTATGATATGTGAATTTTGTGTTTTTCAAGCTTGTTCATGTATTATGTGTATATTTTGTGTTTTTTGACAAATTTTGTAAGTTTTTTCTGGAGCTTCCCCCCTGGCCTCCACTGAAAAAGGGTCTCACCCAGTCAGGCTATCATGGTTAACAAAAGTAAAATTAAATAAAATAAATGTGTTACATCATTTTAACCATTGCTTCAGACTTTTTTGGGGGGGTGGGTGAGATAAGTGGACTATGTTTCATAGCTGCAAATATTCTTTAGGTATGTCTGTAAATGAGTGAGTATATGTCTGTCGGATTTACTGCTTGCACTGGAGAACTACAAAGTGGCCGTGGTGAGTGACAAACAATAAGTAAGTAACCAAAGTGAGCCCAGATCTGAGTGGGAGATGATGAGTGTAAGCTATGGAACCTTGCTGGCTAGGCCTACATAGGCCCTTGGGCTAATAGCCTAGTACCTACCTATGAACCTATGAACCTATGGAATAAATGTCACACTCCTACAAAACACAGTCAATAGAATGATAACAGGCTGTACTGAAACTACTGGCCTGTATACTGCAAATAGCTTCAAAAATGCCTGGAGTGGAAAATACGCTGGCTGTGTTATTTATTTCCCTTTCCAAATAACTTTCAGATGTTTGGATAAGAGTGCAAGTAAATAGCTGTAGCTGTGTGCATTATAAAATGGTCTGGCAGCTGACAGAAAGGATTTAAGCTCTGAGCTGTAAACTAGGTGCTTCATATGAGCAGGGGTGCAGGGTTTCATTCCTTTTACCGCCATTTGATTATTGTGTGACTCTGAGCAAGTCACTTAACCAGATAGTGCTCACTGGTCACCAACTTAAAAATGGACTGGGGTCCAGTGTGCTGATAGACTAAACAAACATATAAAATACAATGTAAGAAAACACATTTGACATTAATTGAGAAGAAAAAGTGTTCAGTTGGGTAGGGGAAGTGACAGTTGGCATAGCACTGTGCTTAGGGAGAAATACAATAATGAGTAACATTCAAAATAATGCATAGTGGTCTTAAGAAGATCATAGAAGAATTTTATTGTTATGATAAGGTCTTTATTAAATTAGATTGTTCATTTGATGCTAAAATATTATTAGTGTGCAAATGGGAACAGCAAATGTGCATTTCAATTTATGTATGTTACAGGGTACAGTTTTAGGAATAGTTAGGCTCCTATATGTTAAGGATTGATAAAAACATTTTGCAACATTATTTACTGTGAAAGTTGTGTTCAGATAACAGGACTAAGGAGAGATAAGATGGAACACTTACAGACACACCAGACAAACTGATCTGTTTGATAGATTTATCTGTGAGCAATCAAATCACGCTTGATCAAATCAACGGTTTCCTAAAAATGAATATCAAAACCAATGATATGAAAACAGTGAAAAAAAAACACACATCCACAAAAAACCTTTTTTTTTTTTGCAGGGGGCCAAGCCCTCTAAATTATATATTTCAACTCCAAGGTCACACAATAGTGGATAAAAGGGGAAAATCCCCAAAAGGTATGTTGCTAGCTCATACAATCCAACATCTTAGCAGTGGCTCTTTTTTTCTGGTGCATGCAGATTTGGATAGTGCAGAAAATCACAAACAAAAAATATGCGTTTTTCATTTGTATTAATTTATTTATTATTTTCACATAATAGTCTTTTAAGCAATGGTGTAGATATTTTTAACAAAAAGATAGTGTAAGAGAGGGTGTGTGTGCTGAAAGCATTTCAATACTCAAGGCACATTCCCAATAAATTAAACAAGTAAAATATTGGTTAAACAAATTCAGCAGATTCTCAGGGATATTGATGACTCCACCCTACCTTCCAAATGGGACCAACAAGATCAGAATGGTTCATGTGGAAGTTAACATTTTTTGAAAAACATCTTGTCTGGTCTGCTATTAGCTAGTCATTCCTCATAATTATTTTTACAGACTGTTATAGCATATTTCAATTGCTGAATGACCCTGTTATATTATTTATTGGTGGTCAAGTTTTAGACCATATTGCCTGAAGTTAGATTTCTTTTTCTTTACAAACTTAGTCAATTTGAGTTTCCACCAATGAGGGAGGTTTCCTTAGGCCTTTACAATAAGTAGTACCACATTCAGACAAAGGAGATCTTTGAGGTAGATTTAAAGTGAACTCAACAATGCCGTTACCACGTCTACCCTTTGCTCAGTGTCTGAAATTATCAATGTCATCTGTGTTAGGTCCAAACCTTTCACATTATATGCAACACAAAAACTAGAAGGGATGCATGAACTCAGTAGGGTGAATTCAAAAGCCATGTGGTCAGAGTTATCTAAGGAAGAGAAGGTGTAAGGTTTAAGATGAAGCTTGGAATCACAACCGGCCTTAGGCATAGGCCAACTAGGAGTCTGCCTAGGACGCCACTCTAGCAGGGGAGCTTTTCTAGTAATCTGGATGGTGTAGGTAGACCAGGTTGGGGGCACAGGGTGTTGTTGAGGGGGGGCACTGTGGAGACCTTTTGTCGAGGGCAACAGTTGATCAAAGGTCAGTCCTGCCTGGAATATTACAAAACTGCAGTCTCCCGAAATCGAAAGGGGAAAAAAAAGAAATAATTATTTTATTATATTACCTTTCTTTTTTAAAATTGTTTTTCATCTCAGAAGGAGCTCAGAACTTCAAACATGCTATTACACTTGTCAGGAGACCCAAGAATGTACAATTTCCAGTTAAAAAAATTAAAAATGAAATCAATGTTCTCTGTTTGCTGTGCTGTTTATTAAAACAGTTTGTAATTACATCATCTGTAAACAGATCTACCTGCCTTCTGCAGAAGGCAGAAATGACATTAAAAAGGTGTCTCATTAGTCTGCTATGTGAAGTAGTGAGAAACTGTTTTTATTGGTTCAGGCTGCCTTCAGGTGACTGAGGCAGTCTGAGAAAGTGAAAGAAGAAAACAGTGGATGTCCCCCGAGTAACTGTTAGTGTGGGGGTGAAAAGGGTGTTATTTTGGAAAATGTTAATAGGACCAAGATCACTTTTAGGCAAGGGAACTGTAACTCTAAGTATGTTATATACATGGCTAAGTGCATGACCTGTCCTAGCTACTTTATAGGTAAAACTGAGAGATTATTTAAAAAAAGAATTTATGATCACTTATATAATATCAGACAGAAAGACAGTAATAATGCCCTATATAGACACGTGGACAAACATGGGGAAAGTAATTTTTTATGTTCGCTATTTTGGAGCAGGTAAAATTTGGACTTCAAGGGGGGAATTATAAGGCACTATTAGGACAAAAAGAAATAAAATGGCAATTATTAACAGATGCAGCAAATGAGCCTGGATTAAATGATTTTATTACTATTAAGCCCATTTTACAGTTGCAAACCTAAGGCTATGTTATGGTATAATATTGTATTTTTTCATACACTGCATACTGTGGACGTAAATACTTCAATGTGGATTATTTAAGCTGTTCTGCACATATACGTGAATTGAAATACATTTTTACACATATTTTTATTAAATATAATATTATGATTTAATACATTTTAATACGTTTCATAATGTTGGTTTATGCAGTTAGAGCTTCATGAAGTGTATTTTATTATATTTGAATATAAGCTAGTGTACATGTATTAATACAGACATATGAAGTTTTGGGCAAACTGTAATAAAGCCTATGTAGATATCGTGCTTGTTCACTTTAATGAGAATGTATACTTTATCTATTTAATTAGTGTTATTACCACCAAAAATGAAGTATTTAAGGAATTAATTGAATGATGAATCTATTCTGATGAAGTCCACATTGATGGGGATGAAAGTGCTAAATCATTCTTGTTTTTGTTTTTGTTAATATTAAAACAAGTGTTTTTTATATCCAGTTGTACATTTCCGTTTGGGAGCCAGTACCTTTCAGCATTTATTTGCTTTGCTATTATATAGTTTGTGCATTTTAACACTGTTTGTGAATTAATCGTTGGTGGTACATGGATTCCTTGGAGGAACTGCCTTCTAACCATTCCCCCGTTGGTCGAGATGAACTACAAAGACTTAATTTGAAAGTCTCTATTTTAAAGGGGGAAGTCACACGTTTGATAGAACTGTTTACCCAGTCTGGTACAAAAGTCCATTATACACAACAAACACAGAAAGTGTTTAATCCATCAGCATTAAGTCCATTGGACCGAGATTTACTTAACGGCCAGGGGGTAGGCTTGGGAGTGCCTACAGCCATGGATACCGCAGCTTCACAGAGGGTAGCCAAATCTGGTAACATAAGCAGACTAACAGACAAGGACTTCACTTTCAATTTTTCATTATACAATTTGCAAGAGGACTTTCATCGCACAGGGGCAAAACCTAAATGTACCATGACAACTAGGATTTATTCAACGGCTTACACTAACTCTACAACTACGGATAAAGGTACTGTAAGGCATAGCTTGAGCCCCAGAGCCAATGCTAATACTAAAACAAGTGTGGGGCAGGGTGTTACACAACTGGATAACTTTTTACAGAAAGACTTTTACTTTAATTCTATGAGCCAGGTATCTGGCTCTGAGGGAAATTTAAACAATGTACCCGAAGGAACTTTAAAAGACCTGATTTACTCCTTTGGTAAAAAAACTAAATGTTATAAAAGGTGTTAAATTGGACAATGCATATTTAAATAAATGTCTTTCTTTTAATATTGTTCCTATGAGGCTACGATTTTTTAAGGCGGCTATGGGGGTTGTTGTAAATGAACAAGCACGTACTGAATTTAATTCACTTTTTAATAAGTTTGGTTTTGATTATATGAGATTACTTATTAAGAAGAATGATGAGAGATTGTGTAAGTTAATGGAAGAAGGGGAAAAATTAAATAATATTATTGTTAATGATTTGTTGTTTGCACAATGGGAGAAACTGCATTTGAAGCAGTACAATTTGGCAGACAAAAAAGTACATACTATTTATTCTAAGAAGTGTAAAAAATAAGTAGGGATGCAGAACACTATAAAAATCATGTTGCTTACCCCTGGAAGGAAAGTAAGGGTAAATATGAAGAAGGAAAAGGGAGACACGATACTATTAGGACTCAAAGATCTAATCCAGAAGCATCTCATGAGGGGAGAGGATCAAATTTTCAGATGGGGTGGAAACAGCAACAATATCTGAATTGGAGAAAGGATTGGAAGTGGAATCGAAACAGGCAAAAATGGACAATATGTGAACCAGAACTGGGTAGAGAACATGAGGCAGTGGTAGCCTTAGATACTCACAGGGGTAACATTAGAAACCATTATCTCTGAAGGTATAGTTAACTGTATGGATAAATTTTAAATCTATAATTACACCAATTTAGTATTAGGGAGGGACCATTTCAAATTCAAACTACTCTCTAAGGGTATGAAATACATACCAAAAACAAGATTTAACTTGGTTGACTCTTTAATAGAGATTAAATTATTCCTTAGAAAAATAAATTTGGCTATACTGTTTCATAATAGACCTCAGCCAGTGGTTAAAGGAGTGTTAAAGAAAAAAAGTACATATTTACCCCCCACCCACCCTAGTGTAGCCACATACGAAAGATTGGTAACTAGGGAAGTATATAAGTTACAAAATGATACAAAACACAGGAAAATACAAAGTAATTTATTTGAAGATGAACTACGTATTTTAGAACAGCTTAAAAATGACTACAACATCAGGGTTATGAGTAAGGGTGGGGGGTAGTCATATATGACACCACTGTATGAAATACTCCAGGTATCTGGTAACTATGAAACTGTGTCCATTAACAAAGTACATATTGGATACAAACGGATAGATATGTATTTAGAAGAAGTTATTTTGGATAATCGTATTACTTTGAACACATATAATTTTTTAAAGGCTGAGTATCCTACTTTGGCTACAATAGTGGGAATACCGAAGTTTCATATGAATGTCATTAACCCCCCTTTTCATCCTATTGTGTCAGGAAGCCACTCTAAAACTTTCCCATTAGGAAGAGCCATAGATAAATGGCTTAAGCATATATATGGAAAAATACCACATCTCATAAAGGACTCATAGGTTTTCTTAGGCAGTCTTACCCCTAGGTTGTGGAAAGAGGGGCTTACTTTCATTACCATAGATGTAATAGATTTGTTTTCATGTATACCTAAACAACAAGGGTTAGAAGGATTTTGCAACAGTGTCAGAGAATACACTAATCTGGATTGGAACAGCATTTGTATAATTATGGAATTTATGGCGATAGTACAATTACATCTACTTTGAGGTTGAATATTTTCGACAGACCAGAGAGGTGGCCATGAGGGCGGCTTGCACTTCCATGTTCACCAACCTGGTTATGTTGGACTGGGAGAACAATTTCACCTTCAAGAGTGAGTACCACAAGTACATTCAACATTATTTCAGGTTTTTGGATGACATTTTTATTTTATGGGATGGCCCACGAGATAGTATAGAACAGTTTATGGATTATTTAAATAGCACAACTACCTTCTTAAAATTTGCGCATTCTTATAACACAGAAGGTATAGCATATCTGGATACATTTATATCTAACACCTCCAGTGGCTTTAAATCCTGAATATGCAGGAAAAACACTTTTTCTAATAGTTATTTAGAATATTCAAGCAATCACTCCAGAAAAATGATGAAAAACATCTTTAAAGGGCAGTGTATTAGGGCTGCCAGAATGACTTCTTTGTATTCTGAAATGGTTGAAGAAATATAATTCATAAGGTCCCTTTTTAGTTCTAGGAGGTATCCAATTAACATCTTAGAAGATGTTAAGGATTATGTTATAAGGGAATGGGAAAAATGCCAATGCAGTGTATTATTGTAGCAATTTTCTAAATGTAGAAGGTCAATATATGTCCCTGGTTTTAGTCCTTTGCCTCCCATTCATAGGTAGGTACAAGGCTATTGGTCCTAGGGCCTATATAAGCCTAGCCAAAAAGGTATCCTGGCTTTCGCGACCCAAGAAAATTATTTTCCTGTGCCCCTGTTGAGCAAAGCCACAGAAGTGATCCCCGGGGTGAATTTCCATCCAATCATCAAGATTTTTATGGAAGAGTGCTAATGAGGAGCTTTGTTTGATATAGATAGGTAGTTTGTTCCAGAGTATGGGAAGTCTCTGAGACGGGAATCTATCCCTCCTGCATAATCTGTTTATTGTGGTGACAAGGTTTAGGTCCCTAGAGCGTGTATTGGAGGGATTGGGATTTCTTTAAGTGGAGCATGTCCAACAGCTCTGGGTTTGAAATAGCTTTGTATGTTAGGCAGAGATTGCCTCTGAGTAGGTGATATGCAATGGAGCAAAGCTGGAGTTTTTTGAGACAGTCTACGTAGCCCGGGCATCTGTTTGAGGCCAGTAATTCTCTTTGTGAGGTATTTCTGCGGCCTTTCCGGTTGTTTTAGATGTCTTGTGAGGTACATACCAAAAGGGGCACTGTATTCTGTAATGGGTCTAATGAGTGATGAGTGATGAGTAGAGGGGAACAATGACCTCTTTTTTCCTGGATGAGAAACCTTTTGTGATGAGGTGTGCCATGTCGAAGGATTTCCTGACCACTGTGGCGATGTGATTGTCAAAGGAGAGACTACTGTCAGCCTGTGTCCCAAGGTCTTTTATTACACTTTCGGTGTTAAGTAGACTACTGCCCATGTGGTAGTTCATGAGTACAGAGTTTTTACCAAAAGGGATGACAATGCACTTTTTGGCATTGAGCTCGAGGCCATGTCTTTGACACCAGGCATCTGTCTCAGTAAGGCCCTTTTGTAGGATGTCCACATCGGTAGGAGTTTCTATTATGGCTCCTAGTTTGCAGTCATCTGTGAACTTCCTTAGCCAAAGACCTTCTGTGTTAGCCTGTACTTCAGAGAAGTAGATACCAAACAGGAAAGGACCCAGGACTGAACACTGTGGTACTCCACTTGTCACTGGTCCGAAGTCGGATTTGGAGTCTGCTACTTTCACAGTGCAGGTTAGTGAGCCAGTTGGCAACCCATCTTGTAACATAGGGATTTATACCTAGTTTAGTGAGTTTATCTATAATTCCAGAGTGGAGGATGGTGTTGAAAGCATTGGCGAGATCTAGATAGGCTGTGTGAACCACCTTATCCTCATCTACGGCTTTCGTGACCATTTCAAAGAAGTCTATCAGGTTTAGGAGACATGATCTGCCTTTTACAAACCCGAACTGGTTGGGGTCCAGAGTTTGGAGATTACCAATGTCATTGTTTATAAGTTTCATGATGATACATTCCATAGCCTTGTGGACCAGGCTCGTCAGGCTAAAGGGGTGGTAGTTCCTGGGGTCTGTGGTTGTTTCCCCTTTGTGGAGTGGGATAACCATTGCTGTGTGCCATTCAGTGGACACAAAGCCGGAGGTGAGGCTATGATTGAACATGGTACTTAGGTGGGGTGCCAGTTTGTTCTGTCGTTTGTGTAGAACGCAGCCTGGGATGTTGTCAGTTCCCATGGATGTTGTGTTTTTGGCTTTGGAGAGTGTGGATTTTACCTGTACAGCTGTGATTACATGAACTTTGCATTCTTCTGGTATTGAGATGGGCCCTTTAGGGGGTGAGAAGGGGGTAAAGTTAGTACTGAACCTATCTGCCAGGATGTTGGAAATATCAGTTGGTTCTGTATATTTAGTGCCATTGTGCTGTAACTCAGAGCAGATCTGAGTGTTGTCACTGAGATTCTTGACATAGCTATAGAATGCTTTGTGGTTGTCTTTAGAATCAGTGGCGATTTTGTTTTTGTAACTAGCTTTGGAGGATTTTATGAGGAATCTCAGCTTCTTACTGAGGCTGACCAGGAAGTTCCTCCAATCATGGGATTTTACTCTTTTTTGCAACAGTTTCTTTCTTCTTTTGTAGAGTTTGTTTATGGCAGGGGACCACCAGATTGGCTTCCTTTTTTTGGAGGATAGCATCTTGGTTCTGTTAGGGATTGCATGATCCATGCACTCATGTAAGTGCTTATAAAGTGCATTTGTGTAGTATTCAGCAGTCATACCTCTATTGTCTGTCTGCGTGGGTATCGTGAAGTTTGCCACTTCTGTCTTAAGAAATGTGAAGTTGGCTTTGGAGAAATTTTTTACGGTGGTTTCCCTAACGGGGGGGGTGGGATGTGGATGTCTAGGGTGATTAGCTTGTGGTCATATCTGGCCAACGAGGAATTGACCTCTGGTGTGGAACACCGGTTGCCCATGTTGGTAATGACCAGGTCTAGGATATTGCTCCCCCTGGTGAGGGTGTGGATAAGTTGATTCAAGGCATTGGAATTTATGAATTCCAGAAAACGTTGAGCAAAAGAGTTGGTACATGAGTAGTTTTCCCAGTTAATGGTGGGGTAATTGAAATCACCCATTATTAGGGTGTTAGGTTGTACCCTAATATTTTCCAGAGTATCAGGAATTGAGGACTGGGAATTCTGGGGCATGGTGGGGATCTGTAGCAAGCTACAATTTGGATTGCGGTCTTGCCCAGTGTTAGTTGCACTTGGATAATCTTGGATGCATTATGCTGAGCAACTAGCCTGGAGGTGTGGATATCCTTAATGAATATGGACATGCCTCTGCCTTTAGTGTTTTGGTCCAGGTTAGGTGGCCGAAAGGTGTGGTATGAATTATAGCCTGGCAATGCAGGGGTGCTCTCTGGAGCCTTGAACCAGGTCTCTGTCACTGCACAGATGTCAATGTTCTCCATTTTAAGGAGTGCCTTGAGTGAGTGCATTTTGAGGTTTAGACTTCTAGCATTGAGTAGCATTACCCTCAGTTTCTGCTTGCGTGTACCTGTTATGGTGGTGAATTTGTCATTTGAACCTTGCCAAAAAAAGGCACTATAGGGGTGGCAAGAGTTTTAGCCAGTATCCGTAATCCCAAGGGTGACAGGTGCAGGCCATCTCTGGCAAAGCATCATGGTCTGTCGATCATGTCATCCCAGGCAGACAGATACTGGACCCCCTTAGAATGATACCAGAAGCTTAGCCAATTTTTGAAGTCAATCATTTTGTCCTTGGACTGTGGTATCATTCTGGGTGATGGCAGGATGCTACTCAGAGCTAATGTCATACCTGCCTGGGCTACAAGATCGGACAGCTCCTCTATGTCTCGTTTCATGTAGTCCAGGAAGGTATGTCTCAGGTCATTCACACCAGTATGGACATTGTAATTTTGTTTCTTTTTTCATGACCTAAGAAGCTGAGAGGTATGGGAGGGTGCAGTGGTTTGTATACTGTATTCTGAAAGAAATTAGCTAAGCATATACATTCCTGTCTGACAGTTATTTATGTATTTATTCATTCATTTGATTACAAAGATCCTTGGTGTACAGTCATAGCCATTCAAGTGTATGTGTGTGCGTGCGCGCGCGCGTGTGTGTGTGTGTGTGTGTGTGTGTGTGTGTGTGTGTGTGTGTGTGTGTATTAAAATACATTACTGTGGACAATTGTTGCAGTTTTTATTTTCTTAAATGTTTTTATGTGAAGTATACACATTCCATGAATGTGGCTTTAATTGCTGGGTACAGGGGCTGTTGCTTGGGCTGTGACAGTCTTGGCAGGATGAATGGATAACAACTGACTATTGGTTGATTGGTGCAGTGAGTAACATTGCTTTCCCACAACACTTGGTTCTTTTGATGAGTTTCTGAATGTAATTCCTTCTTATTCCATGTCTGTATATAGGTTTTATTCAGCTGCTGTGGTTTCTTCCCCCAGACCCTCATATGTATAATGTAGCTGTGATTTTACCTTCATCCCAATGTAACAAGAACATGCAGAGAAGGTAACTATTATCTTTGACAGAATAATGAGATAGATTCACAAACAGCATTTGTATATCCTTGCAAGAATTTCTCATTGGATTTCACTGGCAACTACTATTTTGTTAGCTTTGAAAATTAAGCTGTAGACACATTTTTTTTTCCTTGAAAGAAAAAAAGTAAGATTGGATGTATTTCCTCACTTATGATTTTTGTTTGGGCTATCATTGGATGAAAAGGTTATAAGAAAAGCTCTTAGGATGCACCCCAGAGTATACAGAACTCTATGACTTCTGGAGGCCACTGGGCCCCCAAGCACCTTGCTTAATTTAAATACTTTTACCACACTTATAACACTGGAGTCTTGGCTGGTTAATGTGTGTTAAATGTATTGAGGAAAAGGTTAAAAAAAGAAGACAAACTATGTAAAAACAATAAAGAAATAAGCAATCTGAATGGTATAGGGCCAGAGTGGGCAGGAGTGCAAGGGAAGGGTACTGGGGAGGCCAATGTACAATGGGGTGGCATGAAATCCCTTGTCTAGGAGTCTATTTCATCTAAGGTAGGCCCTGTCCAAGGAACTACAATATGATCATATCCTTTTTACCTTTAAGTATGTAACCCGTAAAGTGGCTATAATAAGTGGATACTGAGGCAGTCTGTGGATTAAAGACACTAACCCCATCTGTTGTTTGATCACAGATAGTGGTCATTGACCTGCCATAACAGAGCACTCCCCCATTCTGGTTAGCCCCCTCCTTTGAAATCACCAGGCACCACTGCAAATCCACTATACTTTATATCTGAAGTTGGAAAATTCACAAGCTGGACTAAGTTGTGCAAAGACATCTGATCAAGAAATACAGCTTCCATACAGGATTTACTGCTAACAGGAGTCCAGCTAATAAGAGGACAATTAATGTCTCCTGCCACAATACAGTGCTAATAATTTAATTGAGAAGCAAGGGCACTGATGAACATGGCTTGTTGTTCAACATTTTCCTAGGCTATGATAAGCTGTAATCCTTAGTCCCTAGTCCTTAAACAACTTGTTAGCTTTTATGATCACAATTTCTGAACAGTTATCTACAAATATTTGTCTAGATCAGAGTTTCAGGTTAACAAGGCTCAACCCCACAAAAGTACCAGAACAAATACAAGGAAATATTTGAAAACTTTGAAGGTGCCTAAAGGCCGAAAATTCATTGAATCTGTTGAGAAGACTATGTCCACTCACATAATGCACATTCACGTATGATTAGATGCTCTTCTTGCCTTCCAGGTCCTAGAAAACTGACTCGTGATCCTACAAGAGAAACATCTGTTCAATGAGAGCACTGGAAAATGCCTCTCATCCCTTCAAATTAAGAGGGAATTGAACAGTCCCAACACTGTTGCTGTCATTACCAGTGCCCTTATGGTGTCTAATAGTGTCAATTTTCTGGCCTTGACAAAAGTGCAACAGCAAATCAATGAAGACATAAAGCCTAGTGAAAGAGACTCCATTAAGGCTAAGGCTAGGAAGGATCTCACTGAAGACAGGTTTGTGTCAATCCCCTTATCTGATTAATACATATTGTATGAGAGGATCTCTCTTACGTCATTTCCACCAGCAGGGAGTACAATGTGATCATACTGCTGTTCACCTCTACGTAAGGAGTACAATAAATCATACATATATAAAGAAGTGAAGAAAAAGAAAAAAATTATATATACGTATTTAAAAAGTCAAACAGTAACAAATAGCATCAAGTATGATGAGTTATTATAAATATTAATAGTAACAATATCTGACTAAGGAGTATGACTTTTCAATAATTAATTTATATTCAACCATTTGCTTAAAGTTCTTTGGTTCTTCTTAGATCTTAGTGAAATAGTTGAAATTTCTTTGTGATGCACTTCAGTGCCACTTTTGATGAATTCTTTAAATGCTGGAGAGTCTTTCTTCCAATTTAAGGTAATTACCTTTCTTGCCAGTGCTAACAAAGTAGGGCGGCCATGGTGGTGCAGCGGTTAGCATTGCTGCCTCACAGCAAGAGGTTCTCCGGTTCGATCCTCGGCTGGGGTGCCTTCTGTGCAGAGTCTGCATATCCTCAATGTGGTCGCGTGGGTTTGCTCCGGTTTCTTCCCAAAGACATGCTGTAGGTGGATTGAACACACTAAATTGGCCCTAGGTGTGTGTGTGTGTGTGCCTTCTGTGGAAGGTTGGGTGCCAGGCTGGCAACTCGACACTGTAAAACTCCACTGCCAATCATGAGCAGACAGTGATCTGCTGTGGTGACCCCTAACTGGGAAAAGCCAGAAGAAGCCAGTGCTAACAAAGTCCAAACAATAGAAAAGTATTGTGTTTTTTTACATCTGGAATAGGTGCATAAGCCACGGTGGTGCAGCGGTAGCATTGTTGCCTCACAGCAAGAGGTTCTCCCGTTCGATTCTCGGCTGGAGTGCCTTCTGTGTGGAGTCTGCATGTCCTCCCCGCGGTTGAGTGGCATTCGAAAGATATGTGTAGAATGGGCGTGCCTTCGTTGAAGGTTGGGCATCGAGCTGGCACCTCAGCACCCACAAAAAATCTACTGCCAATCATTAGCGGACCGGAGTTCCGCTGTGGCAACCCCTAACTGGGAAAAGCCGAAAGGAAAACAATAACCAAAATTAAGGATTCTGAAACATTACACTTGTCAGACCACAGTGCTTTAAGAAATTCTTGAAAGTCAAACCAAAACTTTCTATTTTTTCACAACCATAAAAATGTTATAGTCATCAGCCTTTACAGTTCTTTTTACAACGCCAACACAGAAGGCAGTGGAGCCTTTTTAAAGTGTCAAATCACCTGTTATTTATTCAACTGTTACTAAAGTTCCTCCATTCTCCACCAGAGGGTGCTGTTGCAGTGGGAATACTGAACACCCTCTTCCCTGCACCCTTACATAGACTGACTAATTTCTTCCCTTGGGTGGTCCTCTGGTACTTCTAACAGAGCCAATATTGTTGCTGTCCTCACCAATACCCTTATGATGTCTAATATTGTCATTTGTGAATAGCCTACCTTTGCTGATGAACAGCTAAGCCTTGCAGCATCTTTTAACCATATCGATAAGAACACTCTTGGGGAAAAAGCCTGCTTGATTTAGTCATAGCGTACATATCTATAGTCTTGAACTTCTCACTGGAGTCCATAAAGTTCAGAAAACTTTGTTTATATAAAATTGTTATCCTTGTTTATTGCTTAATGTTTCCAGATTGCACAAGTATGAATAAGTCAAACCCAGTGAAAATGATTGTAGAGTAAATGCTCAATTATGTCTTATTTCACTATAGCTTGTAAAACTTCTCATCCATCTTTTTTAATGTTAGCTAACTTTATATTTGAAATTCTTGCTTTTTCAATGACAGCAACGGATAGAAGATCAAAGTCTACTTTGTCGAGTTCTCAGTTAGTACCCCCATCCCCCAGCTGTTATGTCAATCACTCTGCTATCCCTGGAATGACTAACATGCCAGTAATGTAAGAACACAGAGTAAGTATACTTCTATTGTGTATGTGAGTTCTAACCATGGTGTGACTACTCTGATCACACACACACACACACACACACACACACACACACACACACACACAGACTGTGAGGGTACTACATTCTTTGCTACAGTTTGATTAATGGCTGATTATATAAGGAATAATTTAAGACATCCTATTGGTGGGAATGTTTTGCGATATACTATATTTCAACATAATTAAATATGTGTACGTTTTAATGTACTAAAAAATCATCCTCAAAGCATAAATGGACACACACTCTCTACTCCTTAATGTGTGCAACTGTGCTTCGTGTCTCCTGCCCTGCACATTACTTCTGCAGGTACCTATAACTGGCTAATGCTGTTTTTTGCAGAGTCAATTACCACAGAACTCTATTTCAATGATACAGACAACTGAGTGACAATCAATCCAAATGTGCGCCTTTATGAAGCAATCATCAAACTCTGGACTTTTTATGCAAATGGAAGTTTGACTTCAGGAAACCCATTGTGTGCAAACCATTGCTTTCTATACTTAAACATGCAGTATAGTAGGATTACTTAAGTTTACTTCATTGCTTTTTTTTCCTTTTTAGCTGACACATTTCCTTTTAGCAAACTGCCAGATTCCATTACAAGTGTGTAGTAGGGGGGCTTTCGCAATGGAAAATTCAGTCGTCTGCAGTGAAGAGCTGAAGTTTTATTACTGATGAGTTTTGTTTGCTGATCTGTTGTTCCTGGAGTTGGGTGAAGTCATAAAGAACTGCAGTAAACCCTGTGGTTGTGACAGGCCAGCAAATATTTGATTTTAGCTAGTTATTATGTACTCCAATGAAGCCAATTAATCCCTCGTCTATGCAGTTCCTTTCTGATGTTAACTGCAGTAATCACTGGATTTTGAATTGCCGGAAATGATGCAATTTAGAATGTTGCTTTCTAGTATGCAGTAGTAAAACTCAGGTAACAAAAGAAACTGTCATACAAGGCACATATTGGTAAAAGTCTGATGGTTATAGGTGACATAAATACGGAGGAAAAAAAAAAAGAAAAGAAACATACCTTTTTTACTATGTCTTCAGTACTTCTCTATGGCATGAAAATGCAGTTTTTACTTACTCAAACTATTTTTTGAAAATGTAAGAAAAATTGCGTTTCTAGTGAAATCTGCTTATATACTCAGTAAGATACTTACCAAGGTAGCAAATATACCTAGCAACATAGCTACAGTCCTTCATTATATAATATGTGAAATCAAATAATTTAATTACTTTCCCTTATATTTACTGGTTTCCCTTGAAAAGAGGAAATAGGGGGTCAGTGTACCACAGCAAATAAATATACAGTGCTGTTTTTTTTATGACTCTAGATTTGAAGCAATAGACATGCCGACACAATACATCAGCTCTACACTTATTATATCATCTGTATCTTACATGGTGTGTACATGTTATTTTTCTAGTGGTTGTCATAAGAGATACAGGTAGAATTTTAAGTGTTACTCTGATAATACATCTTAAATCTAAATCTAGATAATTCTGTTCTTGTCCTGACAAATTGCATTTTTCATACCTCCAGATACATGACAATAAATGGCTTGCTGGCAGTTATGGAAAAATAGGGGTGCTGCTGCTGTTCTATCTGATTTCTACCAACGCTGTACATTTGGCTGTAACATCACTGCCATATCCAGCTATTATTGTACATTGTGCCTTTCCTTAATCTGGTATTAGTACCTATCCTCAGCATTATGGCTTTATACATAGGGAGAAATAAAAAACAATTGCAAGTGCTTGCTACAAATATAACAAATGATTTCCTACAAGGAGCACTGAGTGCTTTAGCCTTGTCTGAAGACGCAGCATCAGTATTAATGCTTGAATTGCCAGTATTGTCCTAGACTACACGCACTTCAGAGCTGACTGCAAATTCTTCTGATTACACCCCGTGACACTTTGCACCAAGGGCAGCTGTCTCTTTAGTCTTTTTGTGTTACATGACACAGGATGGAATATATCTGCCCCTGCTGTGGAGGAAAAGAAATCTACAAATGATTTAATACTGACTTGATTTTTTTTGAGTCAGTACTCAATTGTTATGTATGCAGCATATTTTCATCTTATAAAGTGCCTTCTCAAACCAAAATATTTTCAGTACTTGTGAACATAGCAGTCATATCCTAAGTTGATTTCTTTATGATCGTATTTTCTGAACATCTGCACTGTTTACATTTGTATGGACATGACATTTGCATTACAGAATCTGTAGTATATCTCCTTCACTGTAGCTTACAAATCCCTATTTGACCAGGGCTCTCAGTAACCTGCACAATCGATATGATATGATATGATATGATATATGTTCTTAAACAGTGACCAAATGCTGTACTGCTGCAAATTTCTACAGCCTCTCAGTCATTCTGAGTGCTTTAGCCTTGCCATGTTATGCCATGGACACCTCTTGGAATTTATTACTTTTCAAGCCTGAGAGTGCCATTGCAATTTGAGTTAAAAAATTAGAATCAGACCACTTTAGTCAGACCTTTTATTCAGCTTTAATTTTATTTGTGGTGCCAGCATTTATTACAAAATTGCCTCTTGTTGACAATGATTGGCATTTGCTTTTTTTAATATAACACTGTGTTTATAGCAGTTCTAAAGTCACATTCTAAAACTACCTTTAAGTACTAAAGTTTGCATTAGGATTTGAGAAATATGTTAGAAAGTCAGACAAAAAATGATCCCTTGAGTAAGTAAACAGAGAGTAACATTCAATCATTGTATTACTTATATGCAGAGAGCACATAGAAACATGCAGTCTGCTGTTGGCTGAAAGCTCATTGCTTTTCAAATTGCCGAGTTTCTTCACATGGAAAATTAGAAGGATTTCCACCCTCATCCCACCACGAGATCTTCTCCTTAGTATCAAAATCGGCTCCCTGTTGAAACACTGCCAATCAAAATGCAAAGTGCCTACAAGCTGGAAAAAAAAAACTTGGATTGAGACTACTTATATAGCCTGACTGCCTGAATACTGATAATATGCAGTCAGTCAGCAGGTCATTATTTGTAACCCCAGCAGTCTATCATCATAATCAGCACATCATTATTTGTAACCCCAACAGCACATAATCAGTACATCATGATTTGTAACCCCAACAGCACATAATCAGTACATCATGATTTGTAACCCCAACAGCACATAATCAGTACATCATTATTTGTAACCCCAACAGTCTGTTATGGCTACACTTCCAAATAATGACTGTAGGGTGACATAATGAATATGGCCTCCCTACCTTCAACAACAAGGTGCTGACATGTTAAGTGGAATGATCTCTACAGGTAGAAGGCTGACAGCTTGTGTACTTCTCTAACTAATGCTGGGATTAATCTCATTAAATCTTTGTAAGTTATATTAGGTACAGTGTGCAAGAGAGAATTTGTTTCTTATGAAATACTCCAAAACGTTTCAGAAAATATAACTCAGTGTACTGAATCCATCCATCCACAACCCTTTTCCCCATTTTCTACGTGGGTTTTGGGTGTCACTTCAACAGTGACAATCATCTAGAGACAAAGTTCACATTGCTGGGTGGCTAGCCCTGCTGTAGCTCTTCCTCCATACCACACACTCACACCTATGGCCAATTTAGAGTGCCCAAACCACCTACGACATGTCATCTTTAGAGTGTAGGAGAAACAAGAGCACCCCAAAAAACCCCACACAAACAGAAGAGTATGCAGACTGCACAAAAAAGGCACCCCAGCCAAGAATCAAACCACAGAAACTCTTGCTGTGAGGCAACAATGTTATCTGCTGCAGCACTGTACCACCCCTGTGCTGAGTTAAATGTTATTGCAAAAGTTTGGCAAATACTGTAAATGTAATGGGGATGCAAAACAAGGACAGAACCTGCATCGAAGTGGAACGCAACCTTGTAAAGCAATGCTCCATGGCCATCGTATTTGGCCAGGCAGTGCAACAAGTAGATTTTGAAGTCTACTTTAATTATGGAGTCACCATAAAAAGCATGTAGAAGGCAGGGTGGAGGTCATATTGTTTCTGTTAACCCAGTATACTGATTACATTTCTGGTTACTATCTACTTGAAAGGCTATGGGGTAAACATAATAAGGAAGAATTCACATCAATAGTTTGAAGAGTATATCAGCATCCTTGTGAGACAGACTCATGAAATGTGAAATTTTGTTCCCATAATAAAGTGGGGTGAGACGTTAGACAGAGCTAGTTAATTCTTCTAAGAATATGAAAGGTGCAGGAAGAAAGGTCTATTAAGGAACAGATGGCTAGAGTAAGGAGAGACCGTTATGCTGGGCAGTTGTGAAGAGTTACTTCTTCAAAGGTATTGTGATTTTCTAGAAAAGATTGCCTGTCTTTGGGGTTAGCAGCAATAGTAAAGTATTCCAAAAATTTTTTAGATATAAATCATGGAATTTTGATGGTAACCATTTAAAATGTCGGAACCCGATAGAACAAGTCCCAAAATACAAAGACTGAATGGCCAGAGTAATGGACTTACATATATTAAGTTTGGGATGCCATTTCTCGGAATATTTCCTTTTCTCCAGGTAGATATATATATATATATATATATATATATATATATATATATATATATATATATATATATATATACACACACACACACACACGGCAGGGAGGCTTGCTCACCTTACAAAAAGAAGTTTTAAGGAGAAGAGCAATTTTAGCAATTTTCAAAATTCGATCTTTTATTGTTTTTCAGTCTTTTTTTTTTAGGGGTGGGGGGCTTGTCAGCACTAGACATTTTGATTCCTGATGTTTCAATAGGAAACCAGTTTTGATCATAAGGAACAGACCTCGTCATGGGATGAGGGTGGAAATCCTTCTAATTTTCTATCTCAAGAAACTTGGCAATTTAAAAGGCAATGAGCATTGCATTTAGTTAACAGCAGACTGCATGATTCTATGTGCTCTCTGCGCATAACTAATAAAAAGGACTACATGTTACTCTCTGTTTACTTACTCAGGGGATTATTTTTTACCTGACTTTCTGACATATTTCTCAAATCCTAATACAAAAGTAGAACAATGTTTTAGACAGACCTTATATTTCAACTATGCAGTGTTGGGAAGTCTGAACAGCTATGTTTCTCAAAGTCCTGTCTAAATACTAAGTGTTCATAAGTTCATAGGTGTGTACTGGGCTAATGACCCTGGAGCCTTTGCAAGCCTAGCCCATAGGATTACCCTGGCATTGTGCCACCCGACCTTAGTTCCTAGTGCCTCTGTCGAGTAGAGCCACTGGAGTGATCTCCAGGGTGAATTTTCTATTTCCTGTCCACTCTTCAAGATTCCTCTTGAAGAGGAACAGTGAGGTGCTCTGCTTGACATGTGTGGGAAGTCTATTCCATAGCATAGGCAATCTCTGGGTTATGAACCTGTTCCTCCAGCATGTTCTGTTGATTGTAGTAATGAGGTTGAGGTCTCTGGAGTGTGTAGTGTGGAGGGATTGGGATTTCTTTAGATGTAGAATTTCTAACAGAGCTGGGTCAGACATGGCTTTGTAAGTCAAGTAGAGATCACCTCTAAGTAGGCAATATGAGACAGAGAATAGTTGGAGTTTTTTGAGTCTGTCCATATAGGACAAGTGTTTAAGGCCTAGGATCCTCTTTATGAGGTACGTTTGTGGCCTCTCCAGTTGTTGCAGGTGTCTAGTGAGGTACATGCCGAATGAGGCATTGTACTTAATGATTGGCCTAATGAGGGAAGACTAGAAGGAGACAATGACCTCTTTCTTTCTAGATGCAAAACCCTTAGTAATGAGATGGGCCACATAGAAGGACTTTCTGACCACAGTGGCAATGTGGTGGTCAAAAGAGAGGTTGCTGTCAACCTGTGTTCCTAGATCTCTTATAACACCATCTGTGTTCAGTGGACTACCATCAATGTGGTAATTTAAGGGAACTGGGTTTTCCCCAAGAGGGATGACGACACATTTTTTGGCATTGAGCTTAAGGCCATGGTTCTGGCACCAGTTGCTAGTCTCACTGAGGCCTTTCTGTAGGATATCAACATCACTTGGGGAGTTAATAATAGCTCCCAACTTAAATTGTCTGTGAACTTTGTCAGCCAGAGTCCCTTCGTGTTGACCTGGACTTCAGAGAAGTAGATACCAAACAGAAGAGGACCCAGAACCGAACCCTGTGGGACTCCACTCATGACTGGTTGACAGTCTGACTTGGAGTCAGCTACTTTCACACTGTGGGTTCTATCTGTAAGCCAGTTTGCAACCCACCTAGAGATATAGGGGATAATGTCTAGCTTAGTGAGTTTTTCTATGATTCCTGGGGAATGGTATCAAAGGCCTTGGCCAGATCAAGATAGGCTGTATGAACCACCTTGCCTTCATCCACAGCTGTGGTGACTGACTCAAAGAAGTCGACCAAGTTGAGCAGGCATGATCTACCCTTCACAAAACCAAACTGTGTAGGATCCAGAGTTTGAAGATTCCCTATATCCTTGTTTATTAGGTCCATGATGATGCATTCCATAGTTTTGCATATCAGACTCATCAGGCTAATAGGGCAATAGTTCTCGGGGTCTATAGTCACTCCTCTCTTGTGGAGAGGGATGACTGTAGCAGTGCGCCATTTGGTAGGGACAAAGCCTGAGGTGAGGCTGTGATTGAACAGGGCACACAGGTGAGGTGCCAGTTCACCCTGTAGTTCATGTAGAACACTGCTGGGGATATTGTCAGGTCCCATAGAAGCTGTATTCTTGGCCTTGGACAGTGCTGTTTTAACCTGTGCAGCAGTAATACTGGGTTCCTGGCAATCTACTGGTATTGTGATTGGTCCTTTGGGGGGGTAAAGTTGGCACTGAATCTGTCGGACAGTATATTGGCAATATCTGTTGGCTCAGTATAGGAAGTACCATTGTGCAGTAGCTGAGAGCAAATCTGGGTATTGCCATGGAGATTCTTTACATAACTATAGAAGGCCTTATGGTTGTCTTTACTATCTGCTGCAATTCTGTTTTCATAGCTAGCTTTAGAGGATTTGATGAGGGATCTCAACCTTTTGTTGAGGCTGATAACAGAGTTTTTTCAGTCTTGGCACTTCATCTTATTCTGCATCAGTTTCCTCCTTCTGTTGTAGGGCTTGTTTATGGCAGGGGACCACCAGATTGTCATCCTTTTTTTTTGAGGATAGTGTCTTGGTTCTATTGGGTATGGTGAGATGCATGCATTTGTGTACATGTTCATACAGTGCATTGGTGTATGATTCTGCAGTCATGCAACTATTCTCCATTTGCATAGGTGCCGTGAAGTTAGCCACCTCTGTTTTTAGGAGCCTAAAGTTAGCTTTGGAGAAGTTTTTTATGGTGGTTAGCTTTGTTGGGGGGGGGGGGGGTGGATTTCCAAGATGATTAGTTTGTGGTCGGATCTAACCAGGGAGGAGTGACTACTGGTGTAGAGCAATGGTCACCCATGTTAGTAATGACCAGGTCAAGGATGTTGCTACCTCTAGTGAGGGTAAGAACAAGCTGGTCCAGGGCACTGGAATTAATGAATTCCAGAAAGCGTTGGGCAAGTGTATTGGTACATGAGTAGTTTTCCCAGTTAATGGAGGGGTAGTTGAAGTTTCCCAGTATGAGAGTGTTAGGTTGGACCCTAGTATTCTCCAGGGTGCTTAGGAACGTGGAGTCTGAGTCTTGGGACATGGTCGGGTACCTATAACAGGCTATGACCTGAATCGCTGTCTTACCCAATGTTAGCTGCACCTGAAGTATCTCAGATGTGTTATGTTGGGCTACCAGTCTGGAGATGTGTGCATCCTTTATGAATATAGAAACACCACTGCCTTTGGAGCTTTGGTCCAAGTTCTGGGGCCGAAAGGTGTGGAATAAGTTATAGCCCGGTAGTGCAGGGGTGCTTTTTGCGCCTTGAACCAGGTCTCTGTTACAGCACAAATGTCGATGTTCTCCATTTTAAGGAGTGCTTCGAGTGAGTGCATTTTGAGATTTAGACTTCTAGCATTGAGCAGCATGACCTTCAGATTGCATTTGTTTGTAGCTGTTACGGTGGTAATTTGGTCTTTGGAACACTGCCTACAAAAGGCATTATAGGGGTGGCAAGAGCCTTAGCCAAAAAAAAAAAAGCTCAAACTGTATTCACAAGTTCCTCATAAACTAAAGGACAGCTGCACAATGCAAAACGATTCTTGGACCCATTAGTGTGCTAAATTATAACAATCCAGATATGAAAATTTCTGCATATCATAGGAGTAGGAGGGGGAAAGCAGTTTTGAGCAGATTGAATGACTCAGAATATCATTACTGAATCTAAACAAAGCCATTTTCTGTATGTATCATACCTGAACTTTTCCCTCACTTGTCAACATAGCTCAGCCTCTGAACTTTTAGCAAGTCACAAGAGTAAAACAGCAATATATTTTGATTCATATTCGAACTTTGTAAAATGGTGCGTGTGTGTGTGTGTGCGTGCGTGCATGTGCGTGTGTGTGTGTGTCCGTGTGTGTGTGTCTGTGTGTGTGTGTGTGTGTGTGTGTGTGTGTGTGTGTGTGTGTGTGTGTGTGTGTGTGTGTGTGTGTGTGCGTGCGTGTATGTTACACAGAATTACTCTTCTAACACCAATCAAAAGTAAATAAATGCTATTGAAAGCTTAACAAAATATAAGACTGAGACATCTGACAAATGTTTCTTGCTGTTCATTGCTTGAAAGCATACCACAACAAACTTATCTTTGATACTATCACAAATTTATCTTTGACTGTGATGGAAAATCAACACATTGTCATACAAAGTAAAAAGTTATGAATTAATTAAGTACACATTAGTTGTGGAGGGCAGAATTATTCTTGGAAAATGGCTTTGATAGTGTTTATTTTCTGAAAACAAAATACTAGATTTAGTTATCCTGCTGCAGTCTACTGCCTGTCAGAAGACAAAAAATATAGGTGTTAAAATAAATAGTGGGATTCCAGAATACCCCAAAATGTCAACATTCAAGTATTCAGAAGCTAGCAAGGCAACGCCTTTAAGTTTAGGCATTCCTGGTGCATTGAGCAAATATTTAATATTTGAGCAATAAACTCCAACTGGTTCAGTTCAAGAGTTTTTTTTTTAATTATAGTTTCAGCTTGTTAAAACAGCTTTTTTGCAGGCACATGTGAATATACTTTCACATCAGCAGTTTTTGGGAGAGGCACTGGTTTTATTGGCTTCTGAGACAGTGTTTACTAAGGGCATCAGAACATTATTTGCTTATTTAGCATCCATTTCAGATGGCTACATTTGTTCCATTGTTATTCAATAGTAAAATGAGGAGAAACGGCACAAAAGAAAAAAAAAATGCACATAATATTCAGTGTGAACTTACATAACATTTATGAGGAAGTAATCATAAATTTCAACGTCAAGAGCTTAGAAATGTCGTTCCCTACCACACATGCTAATAACCCGCACTTGGTGAGCTTGTGTTGTACTGTATCTAATCTCTGCCACTGCTAATAAGTAATGATAGTAAATGCAATTAACTAAGATTTATATGCTTTAACTTTCAGTATTCTGTTAGCACAACAATCCATTCTGGTTAAAAAAAGATTTTCTTCATAGTCTGGCATTCTGTAATCTTGTACTTGGGGGGTATAGAAGTGCCATTTTATTTAAGACAAGTTAGTGATTTAAGACTTATGGTGATTTTATTATTTATTTATTAACTGATTGATCGTTGCAATTAGTATGATACCTACTACAATCCATGGAACAAAATATTATATTGGGTTCACTGAAAGTGATTTAGCTTATGGCCTGTAGTTATTGAGATACTTGAACAACTTTGACTGATGTTTGCATTTTCACGTTCCCATTTAAATATCTGTTTCTGAATTCATTCAGATTAGCCCTCTTATTATATATATCCCACCTACTTAATTAAACACAGAATAAACCCTTCTACGTTTACCACTTACCATCCTGTCCAAAACAAAACTAACTTTAACCACCAAGAATTCATGGACACTAAAACTTTACACTTGGGTTCCTCTTAAACATGTCTCCCAGGAAGACACTGTGAAATACTTTAATTCCACCTTCCTGAATATACTAAACAAACTAGCCTGTCAAGGACTATTAGAATAAAATCCAAATGTGTTCCATGGCTAACAAAATAATCTAGCGTGCTCATAAAACCTAGAGATAAAGCCTGGAGTAAATGGCACATTACTAAATCTCAAACAGAAAACAAACAGACATATCAGGAGCTCAAAAACAAAGCAAAAAGTCTAATCAAACAGGACAAAACAAATTATACTTTACTATCCAAAACAAACACTATAACAACCCACAGCAATGCTGGGGAGCAGCTAAAAATATCCTCCTGCCAGACAATGCTCGCACATCCACCCCATCTTCCACTAACAACTTAAACAATATAGCCACTCAGTTTAACAAACACTTCACCGAAACAATTCTCTCTCCAACAAGTATGCCTCCACTACCAGTCCTGTTAATCCTACTTCTGACAAAAATAGGAGCTCCGCCTCCTTGCAACCTATACCTACCATCAAAATAAAGAAACTACTAAAAAAACTGAAACCCACTACCCTGGCTGCGGATAAACTTCCTGCAGAATATCGTAGAACTGCAGCTGATGCCATCTCCATTTCAATATCTCTTCATTATCCGTTCAATTAGTGAACAACTAGTTTCATCAATTTGTAAAATTTCATATATTATCCTTTTACACAAAGGCGGCAAGTCAATAGAGTTATCCAGTTATTGGCCAGTTGCTATACTGTCACCCATATCCAAGATACTGAAAAGATGCATACACACACAAATTATGGACTTCCTGCTTACTAAAAAATTACTGTCCAGTACCCAACATGGGTTCCAACCCTTCAACAGCACCACCTCTGCCTTTATGACCCTCACTGATATAATCAACCACCACAGAATAATGGCAAATTTGTCTCTGCTGTTTTTCTTGACCTCTCTAAGGCTTTGGATATGGTCTCTCACAGCAAGCTCTTAAATGTACTTACTGAACTGAACTTGGATGGTTCCTATGATGGTGCAGTGGTGCGGCGGTAGCATTGTCGCCTCACAGCAAGAGGTTCTCCAATTTGATTCTTGGCTGGAGTGCCCTCTGTGTGGAGTCTGCATGTCCTCCCTGCATTCATGTGGGTTTTCTCAAGGAGCTCCGGTTTCCTCCCATGTCACAAAGGTATGCTTCTGAAGCATTTCTCCCCAGGCCTCCACTGAAAATTGTCTTTGGTCCAAGTTGGACTTTCCTGGTAAACAAATGATAAACAAATAAATAAATAAAATAAAACCTAAGCCAGTCTACTCTGTCCTGGTTCAAAGACTATCAAGCAGGCTGTCAGCAAGCAGTTCAATGACAACAAACCCTTCCTTCTCTACTACCCCTTGGCCCACTTCCTCTTTACTCTCTTTACTAACAATCGCCATACATCAGCCCCTCGTGCATCTCTTATACAGTATGCAGATGATTCTACACTGATATGTGCTGCTTCTTCTCTACATCTTCAACAGTCAATAACTCAACAATTTTTCACTGCAGTAGAAGCTTGGATAATTAATTCTCAACCTATTTTGAAACCCAGCAAAACCAAGCTTATGCTTTTCTACCCCACTAAAAACACTACCCCTCCCCCTTCATCATCCCATTACCAAATAACACCATCATCTCTCCCGCACAACGCACAAAGCATTTAGGTGCAGAAATCGACAGTAAAACACGTCTTATCTCAACTCTTCTCTTTGCATCGCCAGTTCTCACAAACCTTAGGAAATCTGATTTAGACAAATTAGAATCCTGGTATACCAAACTTGCAAAATTGCTACTGATGCCAGCTCTAGGGCACATTATTGCACTGCCCTCAAACAATTGAATTAGCTAGAACTCCCTCAACTAATAACTTATCAACTGTGCTTGGCACATAAGATCCTGCACAAACCTGAAAAAAAACACCAGGATTTCAAAACATAACAAACGTGCTTCACTCGAGTAGCAAATCCCTGTTAAATGTTACCAAAGCTAGCAATAAATCAGACAACTTCCTTTTCTTGAACTACACAGCTAAAATCTGGAATAGCTTACCATCAGAAATAACATCTATTACCAATTTATCTCACTTCAAAATAACTCTTAAGTCTCACTTAACCAATACATGGCTATGCTCCTGTATAAATTCTGGATAAGAAAAGAATTCCAGTGCAATGTCCTATTTACTCTAAACACTCTCTCTCAATAATACTAGTTCTTCACACAAATCAGATCACATCTCACATTTCAGCCATATCTCTCAACTAGGAAACATCAAAAATATGGACAAAGGCCCATGAACAATAGGTACAAATCTGTATGCTGGTTAAAATAAAGTTTACATACATAATTATGTAACCCCACCCACTCCAATGGAATTGTGGGATGCCAATTTTTAAATGCAAACTGAAGAACAGACAACCAAAATATGAGAATTTACATGGTTTGAATGGCAAATGCTAATCCTCTCACTACTGCAGCCAAACAGCTCTCAGAGCTAGTAGAGGGGTGCATTAAGTTAAGCAGCACAGGTAGTATGCATGTGTGTGTGTGTGTGTGTGTGTGTGTGTGTGTGTGTGTGTGTGTGTGTGTGTGTGTGTGTATGTGTGTGTAATCTATGTGAGTATATATATATATATATATATATATATATATATATATATATATATTTTTTTTTTTTTTCTTCTAGAAACACAGGATTTATATCATATTCTCGAGTCAAAATCAACTGAATAGATGAAGCATTATACCACAACTGAATAAATACCACCTTGAATAACAAACCCATTAAAAACTAACATAAATCACTTTTTACCTTTTTCTGTTTTATTTTTTTAAGGGGACAAGACCCCTCTGCACCCC
Organism: Protopterus annectens; assembly: GCF_019279795.1. Lineage (NCBI taxonomy): Eukaryota > Metazoa > Chordata > Ceratodontiformes > Protopteridae > Protopterus > Protopterus annectens. Next base: position 345,812,181 of record NC_056732.1, read on the forward strand.
TACACTCCAGCCACATTATATATAATATCTCTTAGATCACCCTGCAGTGGAGGAAAGGACTAAATCACCTTACCTCACAGTAACAATAACTTTAAGCAGTGAAATATGTATAATGCAGATTATCAATCCCTTTCTTTGATCTGTCTGTTGATAATATAAAAAAAAAATGCATCTTGCAGCCTTACATAGAACACTAACAAGGATACCATTTTAAACGAAATGTTGCGCACTAAAACATGCATGCACCTTTCATCTCCCAGACCCTAGCCTGTAAATGTTTCATCTCCCAAGCCCCTGCTTACATTTATCAAGGGTATCAGAACGTGTCAATGATTTGGGAGACACTAATGGAGCAGAAGAGGCGAACGCCGGATTCAGTACTACTGTGAGTTCTTCTAAGAGCTCTTTTGGTGGAAAACAGCCTTTATTGCGCATGGACAAAGTGTTCAATTTCAATTAAATGGGGGCTCAGCCGAAAGACACTTGCTCGAGGCACTTAATCAGTGGAAGTGAACGTAACGAGAATGGAGGTTTCCAAAACAATGAACAAAATGGTTGTAAGCAGAAAGAACAAACGGAAACTTCCAATAGGTATGTGAATAACAACTGTTCAGTGGCTCACAACCACAATTCTGGACATAGAAAAGGTTTTGACTATTTGTTGGCAAAACAGTACAAATTGTCTGACCACAACATGAATTATAATGTAAATAAGGACATTAGTAATGAAAGAGACAATTTTGAGGGTTCATTGAAGGACTTAATATTTCAGTTTGAATCCAAGATGTTTCTTATTAAAAAATTACAGGTTGAGAATGGGTGCTTATCTGAATGCAAATTAAAAAATGTTGTCCCTAAGTGGCTCAGATTGTATAAATTTCCTTTTGGACTAGACTATAATGAAGACCTTATAACTGAATTTGTAGAAATGTTTGACAGATATGGTATGGAATTAGTAGAAAAAATTATTAACAACAATGACAAGAAGTTAAGTAGGTTGATTGAACAAGCAGAAATGTTAGATAGTATAATTAAAATGGATTTATTGTTTTTAGAATATGAAGCTATGTATTACAGAAAAATTGAAAATATTGACTTTAAATGTAACAGGTTGTTTAAAACAAAGTGTAAAAAATGCAAAGAGATTTAGATGAATATAACAAAAATAGGGCATATTTATTGAAGGCTGAAAACAAGAGGAAACAGTTTAGATATAATTATAATGAGAACCAAAAAGTGTCAAAGGGAATAAACAGGAAGACATTTAACAACGTAAATGGTGGTAAGCATAACCTTGACTCCCCAACTTTTCCCTACCATCAGGAATGGGATGTAGGATGGACAGAAGAGAGAAATCAAAAGGTAAGGGGTTGGAACAAAAAGAACAGTTACAGGAGATAGAAGGGACAGACACCATTGTTGTAAATGGAATAAAAAATACGTTCAAGGGATATCATATTTACAATTATGCAGGGATAGAGCTATCAAAGGAGCATTTTCTATTATGTATGAAAGGATTAAAATTTGTTCCCACAAGAAGTTTTGATTTTATAGAAACAATTATAGAAGTTAAGATGTTTTTAAGGAAATTGAATTTAACATATCTATGTGGAAACCATACAAAGGAAGAAAGGAAATTTAACACTTTAGAATTTAGAAACAAAAGTACATACAATCCACCATTAGATCCTACCTTAAATTGTATGGAGAATGCTATTATTAAAGGGATTTATCATTTAAAAAGGAATGAACAGAAATTAAAATACAACAACCTCAGTCCAAAAGAAAATGATGTTTTACAAGTGTTAAAAAGAGACCACTCTATAAGAATTATGAAGCCAGACAAGGGAGGTGGGATTTTTTTTATGACACATTAGAGTACTCTCAGAAAAATTTTGACATGCTCAATGACATAGAGACATATCACCCAACATCTTTGAATGAAGTGAATATCAGCTATAGAAGGATAGACTATCTTTTGGAAGATTATTTAGTTGAAGAAAGAATTTCGGGTGATTTATGCAACTATTTAAAGGTACCAAATCCAAAGGTGGCATCTATCTTTGGAATTCCAAAGACACACAAAGGCCTAGACAACCTCCTTTTTAGACCTATAATAGATGGACGTGGGTCCAAGACTTACCCTTTTGGGGTAGTCATTGACCGATGGTTGAAACAGCAGGTCTCAAATGGTGAACACATACTCAAAGACTCATGGGACTTCTTAGGAAGGATTAGGGATGAATTTTGTAACAAGGCGATAATATTTCTTACTATTGATGTAATAGAATTATTTACATCTATTCCTAAGAAAGAAGGTCTTGAATATTTTGGAGATTGTTTAAACAAGAATACTTGCATAAGCATTGACAAGATAAATTTATTGGTGTAATTTATGGAGATTGTCTTAGATTACAATTATATCCTCTTTGACGGGGAATACTATAGACAGCACAGAGGTGTGGCCATGGGAGCCTCGTGTGCACCTGTTTTCGCCAATCTTGTGCTTTTGGAGTGGGAACATAGATGTGTATTTAACAGTGAATGTTTTGAATATATGAAGCTTTATGTGAGATTCCTGGACGATATTTTTATCCTTTGGCAAGGTCCAGAGAACAAAATAATAGACATAGTTCAACATTTGAATCAGAGTACAGACTTTTTAAAGTTTACATATGTCTACAGTAGTAAAGGGATACATTTTTAGACACCTACATAGAAGAGGACAATTTGAGGTTTAAATCTAAAGTTTATAGAAAGCCATCCTTCAGTAATTCTTATCTACAACATGGCAGCAATCATCCAACTAAGCAAAAGAACAGTATAATAAAAGGTCAACTGATCAGAGTTGCTAGAATGACCTCAAAACAAGATGAATTAGATACTGAATTAAACACAGTCGCCAACATGTTTCAGGAAAGGGGGTACCCAGTTAAATTGATCAAGGAATACGTTGATTATGTGAAAAGTGAATGGGGCAAGAAATATAAGCCACTACTGGGGAGTAGGTGTACCTCACAAGAATGTGCTAGTGTACAGGAAGGTGAAAACAAGAATTATGAAAGAGCCATGATTGTCCAATACGGTCCAAAGGCAAAAGAGGTTGAAAAAAATATTAAGAAAAACTGGGCAATTCTTAAAAACAATTCAAAATTACAGAGTCTGGTAGGGAATACACCTAATTTTGTTTACAAGGTGGGCCCAAATTTAAAAAAGAATTTTGAAATGACAGCTGGATTTCTTCACAAGGTTGGCACTGCTAAATGTGGTACTTGTTCACAATGTAAATTCATTTGTCAAGATGAGATGATAAAAATCAACAATACTTTAGGAACTATCATAAGGCCAGAAAAAGGGAACTGTCAAACAACAGGAATAATATATTTTGCCTTGTGTAAATCCTGTCCAAGTTTTTATGTAGGGAAAACTGAGAGAAGATTGAGGGACAGGATTTACGAACATACATATCAGATTAGTACACAAAATACTAATAATGCTCTTTTTAGGCACATAAGCATCTCTCAGGGGTGTAAAGAATTCAGTTTTATGATTTTAGAAAAAGTTAAGAAAAACCCGAGAGGTGGCAATTTTAGGAACCATATAGAAGACAGGGAGACTAGATGGCAAATCAAGTTGCAAGCTAGTTTCCCACCAGGCTTAAATGAAATTATTTCTATAAAGCCTATATTAAACAAAAAAGTAGAATATATGAAATGACTTTTCAACATAACCTGTTACATAAGAGGAAGATTTGTTCGTCAGTGTGGATAATAATTTACACATACACACACTTTTTAACCATAAATTTTAATTATGTGTGAATTATAAAAGGTGATTTTTAAAATGCATTACAACTTTTTTAAGAACATTAAGTAGATTTTAAGTTGTTAGCACTTTAAATGAATTGTATTTAACTTATGACATCAATTCAAGAAAGGTATTTAAAGGGGTAATTTTTTTTTAAATTGTACAGATTCTGATGAAATCCCAGTGGAGGGAAGAAAGAGCTCAATCTGTTTAATTGTGTTCTACAATAAAGTATCGGCGTGTGTTTCCTGGAGTTGGCGGTTTTCTTTTAGCATTACAAATGATTTGGGATGCATGGCTAGGCTTAAAAAGGCCGTTGTAGTAGTTAGATTAGTAAACACCTATGAACCTATGAAAACACAACAAACCAGATGTTTCTATTGCAAAGTAACTCTTGTATGTAACAGAATCTTACCATGCACACAGAAACCTTTTCTGAAGAAACTCACCCCTGCTAATTGATAAAGTAATGTGCTGCTCGATTAAATCCATTCCATTATATATACAAATAAAAAGATGATAGCATGGTGGCTGTATCTATTAAACAGCTAGGGACAGCAAAACTTGACTTGAGACCACAGCCTATGTTTTGCTTACTACATCATGGTCAAACAGGACTGCAATTCCATCCTGGAGTCATCATGCCATGTCATTGTCTTGCACAGTACTATCATACAACAATCACATTCCATCCAGGAGTCGTCGTGCCATGTCATTGTCTTGCACAGTACTATCATACAGCAATCACATTCCATCCCGGAGTCAACGTGCCATGTCATTGTCTTGCACAGTACTAGCATACTACAGTCACATTCCATCCTGGGGTTGTCGTGCCATGTCATTGTCTTGCACAGTACTATCATACTACAATCACATTCCATCCCGGAGTCGTCATGCCATGTCATTGTCTTGCACAGTACTAACATACTACAATCACATTCCATCCCAGAGTCGTCATGCCATGTCATTGTCTTGCACAGTACTATCATACTACAATCACATTCCATCCCGGCGTCATCGTGCCATGTCATTGCCTTGCACAGTACTATCATACTACAATCACATTCCATCCCGGCGTCATCGTGCCATGTCATTGCCTTGCACAGTACTATCATACTACAATCACATTCCATCCCCGAGTCATCGTGCCATGTCATTGCCTTGCACAGTACTATCATACTACAATCACATTCCATCCCCGAGTCATCGTGCCATGTCATTGCCTTGCACAGTACTATCATACTACAATCACATTCCATCCCGGCGTCATCGTGCCATGTCATTGCCTTGCACAGTACTATCATACTACAATCACATTCCATCCCGGCGTCATCGTGTCATGTCATTGCCTTGCACAGTACTATCATACTACAATCACATTCCATCCCCGAGTCATCGTGCCATGTCATTGCCTTGCACAGTACTATCATACTACAATCACATTCCATCCCCGAGTCATCATACCATATCATTGTCTTGCACAGTACTAACATACTATAGACACATTCCATCCCAGAGTCGTCGTGCCATGTCATTGTCTTGCACAGTACTATCATACTACAACCACATTCCATCCCGGCGTCATCGTGCCATGTCATTGCCTTGCTCAGTACTATCATACTACAATCACACACTTACACACAGCCAGGGCAGCTAATGAAATAAATCATCATGAATGAATCTGAATTCATTTCTTTTCTTTTTATCTTTTTACCTGGAGGTGGAAGAGGAGCAGGGGGAAGAAGCTGAAAAAGTAATACATTTTTTCATGACCAATCCGGTCGCACCGCTCTGACCCAAGTCTGACAAGACTGCTGCTGCACTGTAAAACAAATGACTTGCTTGGAAATGGGTTAGCCTTGCTGGCTGTCACACTGTATTCTAAACTAAAGTCTAATTAAAAGCAAAAAGCACTCTCAGTCCAAGCTGTAGTCCAGTTCCTCTCTAAATAGGTCTGGAAAGATTAGGAAGCTTAGTTGCTGCAGTGTGAGATGTCCATGACTCTCTTGCACATTGCTGCTAACTATAAACATAAACAAACTACAGTCAGTCAATAGTCATGCCCCTCCAGCCCTCAGCCAAATTCCGACAGGCTAGCAGGCTGCTCACGAAGCTGACATCATCACACATGCCTCTGCATGTGATGACATCAGCAGAAAATTGCCAAAAAAAAAAAATCAAAAAAAGAAACCGGGAAATTCGAGAATAAAGGGGGCCACTTGGGAACTCGTGGCACCCCATTATTTGGACCTCAAAAACAGTAAATGCCGAGGAATTCGGTATGGTTGAGAGTTATGCTTTCAACATACTTCTGCCCATTCTTATTACAATCTAAAGCATGTATTCAAGGACTAGTAAAACTATACTCTACTATATCTCTACCTATTACAGGCTGTCAGTCAATATAGTATAATATTGCTCACCCACCGATTGTTATTAATAATACCTGGCTTACATTCTATAAGTTGCTCATTTTCCCGATAAATTTCCTCACTTTGTTTTTTTTAAAGAGTAATTCTGTCTTTCCTGTACTAGACTATGCAACAATGCCATTAATAAGAATTTTTACATGAATCTATTTTTTCCAATGTTGTATGTTTAACACAAATGTCAAGTCATGTATATGTAAACCTTGTAATTATAATCATTATTACTTATTAAATATGGAGCTTTTTCTCCCCGGGCCTCCGCTGAAAAAGGATTTTTGTCCAGTTGGACTTTCCCAGTAATCAAATGTAAAATAAAAATAAAAATAATATATGTATCGGTATGTGCATATTATATTTCTTGGAGGTTCCTCCCAGAGTTGAACAGTAAAGATCTCTCCTGATTTACTTGCATAGTGTCATATTACCAAGTGTACTTCTCCGAACATTTTCTCATTGTAATGTACAAATTATGGTCAAAACATCCTTGCAGATATATCAACCCGTGTGTCTCATACCAGACATTTAGGTTTAGCTATCATGTTTATATTTAGTGTTTGATAGCATGCCATCATGTGTACCAAAACATATCTGTTTGCCTTTGCCTTGAAATTCAAGATATAGTTCAAACACCAACCATTTGATTCCTGAATGTATTCTTGGAGGTCCACCATGACATCTTGTGATATGACTATTGTCATGATTGTTGGAATTCAAATTCAAATGAGTCAAATAACGATGAGACTACGTGTGTGTGTGTGTGTGTGTGTGTGTGTATGTGTGTGTGTTGTATTTGTACATTTGTTTGGCCATATATGGTCTGCCTGGCCTTGTATCAGCAATAGATATATGTAAGAATGTATGACACTTTACTGACATCTGAGGCAAATCTCTTGTGATGTGAGTGTATTGTAATGCTTTATTAGCTACAGATATTCACTTGACATTTTCACGTACCCAATCAGATATCTTTGCTAAGTCAAGCAGACAAGCTAAGGTCTATGGCAGCATATCCACATGTTTTTCATTTGCTCAGGATATAATCATTTTTTTCAGAACATAACATGTGTTAGACAAATTGGTCTAACATTTACAGGGTCTCAATTAGGCTCACCTTTAGGGATGACTAGTATGGCAGTCTGTTGCCAGATTGCAAATAGATTTAATGATCAGTTGCAGTGGTTCTTCAGTTTTGCTGTATTTTTTTCACTTTGCTCTAACATCATATATAATCATTCCTCTCAACCTCTTAGTGCAAGAAAGCTGGCCAAAGCATAAAATAATGGGGGGACAAATGCCTAAAAACACACAGAGATTTTAAATATTGCTGTTATAAATTTAGAAACTTACTAGATTAACAGGATTTGTGCAAGCATGCATTTCCTGAAAGATATTAAGTCTGAAACTCAAATGTATGTCATTATTAGTAATTTGCCAGCAAACCACACATTTTATGCGGAACAGACCAAAAATACGAGGCAAAAAATGTGGGCATTCTGTGAAAGTCTATCCAGATGAGAGCTATATGTAGAATGCTAATGTTTCCTACTTAAATGTCACAGTGCATTTCAGTAAGTGCAATAACAGTTACCTCCACAGTAATTATAAGTCACCACAAAAGCATCCTATTTATCTATACATATCACATCTGCTGCTTTCTTAAAGTATACACCGATCTGCTTTTGGCTATATCTACTAACTCTAAGAACATTTCTTCACTAGTGGATAGAATATTACATTATCTATAGTCAAATAATTATCATTAAGATGGCTCCAGAATTATGACAAATTTTCAATACTATTAGGGTGAAATTCCAATCAGAACATAACTATGTAAGATCTGGCCTCAAAACAGAAGATATGCTATGCAAGTGAGGTTTTGAGTGGAACAATAAATGAGGCATACCAAAAAAAGTCATCAATGGCTGATAGGGTGGCATTGAATCAGGACACCCTGATATTCTCTCTACATAGTTTACTTGACTTCTTATGCTATTGTTTCCATACCTGCCAAGCCCCACTCCAAAAGGAAGTGGAACTATTTAAAAAAAAAGAGGATATATGCTCAGGTATGCTGCACTGATTTGCCACCCTTATTAGAATTTCAACAAGACTTTTGCTTCCCCAGGCTAAAATGTTAACATATGCTTAGGTTTCTGCTTCCGCGGTAGTGGTGCTGCGATAGTGTTGTCGCCTCACAGCAAGACGTTGTCACGTTCAATTCTCAGCTGGAGCGCGTTCTGTGTGGAGGTATGCGTGAATGGGCGTGCCTTCATTGAAGGTTGTGTCAGGGCTGGTAACTCGGCACGTAAAAATCCACTACCAAACATTAGCGGATTGGAGTTCCGCTGTGGCGACCCCTAACAGGGATAAGCCGAAAGACACAACAACATGCTTAGGTTTCTGCTTATAAACATCTTGTTAAGTGTTCAAGACATGCATGTCGAGAAATTCACTTTAAGATGGAAGTGAAGGTTGAGAGACAAATCCTGATGTCCTTATTGCATATAATAAGTAGTTGTCATCAAAGACGCCCAATCATAATTCTTTGTAGTACATGGAGCTTCAGTTGCTCTGACCTAGTGGTAGTTACAGAGAAAAAAAAGTGTTTTTCATCTTTGAAAGCTACAAAACATTTAGTGCTGCCACTTAGTCAGTGGGTAGAAGCTAAGAGTACCCGTTGAGCACTTCAGTCTCCCTTTTTTCCACGTGGCTGCATAAAATATTTTACAGCTTTTAAAGCTGTTACCATTTCCTGGTGCTGTTCTGTGCTGTATGCCGAGTATGTTCTAGAATGGGACTAGAAACAGTTCCAAATAGTATATAACAAGGTTTCCTTCTTCCTGCTTTGCAAGCTCCATGTACCACAATATATTCCTAGTCACTATTGTTATCAAAATCAGTGAAGGCTTGCATGCACTTATTATTATAGTGATAACCACTTTTTTCTATGATAAATATTCAAATTCCTATATTTTAACAGTATCAGGGTGATTCTTAAATTACCAATAAAAATGGGAAGATCCTCTGCTTTGTTAATCTTTATGATTATTTGTAAGACTTCTTATAGGTTCATAGGTTCATACTAGGCTATCTACCCTAGGGCATTTATAAGCCTAGTCAGAGTGTGTTTGGCTTTCGCCACCCATTTTGAATTAATTTTGCTATGCCCTTTTTCAAGGTTAGTATACTGTGCCTCTGTCTAACAGTGACACAGAAGTGATACCTGGGGTAAACCTACGATCTCCCATCCACTCATCAAGATTCCTTTTGAAGAGAGTCAATGAGGGACTCTGCCTAACCTGGTCTGGGATTTTATTCCAGAGTGAAGGGAGCCTCTGGGTTATGAATCTGTCCCTCCAGCATGTCCTATTTATTTCAGTGCTGAGGTTCAAGTCTCGAGCGTAGCTCGATGGGATTTGGATATTCTGAGGTGCAGCATGTCCATTAATTCCGGGTTGGACATGGCTTTATACGTCAGGCACAGATCGCCTCTGAGCAGGTGGTATGCCACTGAGTAGAGCTGGAGTTTCTTTAACCGGGCAGCATATGGCATCTGTTTGAGCCCTTTGATCCTCTTGGTGAGGTACGTTTGGGGTCTTTCCAGTTGCTGCATGTGTCTGGTAAGGTATATCCCAAAAGGGGCATTGTACTCAATTATGGGCCTGATGAGGGATGAGTAAAGAGGCACGATGACCTCCCCTGATCTAGATGTGAATCCCTTCATGATTAGGTGGGCTATATAAAATGTTTTTCTAACCACTTTGGCCATGTGGTTGTCAAATGAGAGATTGCTATCAACTTGGGTCCCCAGGTCCCTAATTACTTCTTCCGTACCTAATGGATTACCACCTATGTGGTAATTTGTGGGCACTCTGTTTTTGCCAAAGGGGATAACTATACACTTTTTGGCGTTTAGCTTGAGGCCATGGCTCTGGTACCAGTTGTCTGTTTCTATGAGGCCCTTTTGGAGGATGCTTGTGTCGGCTGGAGAGTCAATTATGGTGCCCAATTTGCAGTCATCTGTGAACTTGGTCAGCCACAGTCCTTCCGTGTTGGCCTGTACCTCCGAGAAATATATACCGAACAAGAGAGGTCCCAGGACTGAGCCTTGTGGGACGCCACTTGTAACTGGTTTGGAGTCTGACATGGCTTCAGCAATTCTAACCATGTGAGTTCTCTCCTTGAGCCAGTTTGCAACCCATCTAGTGACATAGGGGTTTATGTTTAAGCTGGTGAGCTTATCTATAATGCCCGAGTGGGGTATTGTATCGAAGGCTTTTGCGAGGTCCAGGTAGGCTGTGTGGACCACCTTCCCCTCGTCAATGGCCTTGGTGACTGTTTCAAAGAAATTGACCAGGTTTAAGAGGCAGGATCTGCCCTTAACAAAGCCGAACTGGGTAGGATCCAATGTCTGTAGGTCCCCAATATCTTTATTTATGAGGTCCATGATAATCCTTTCCATAGCTTTGCAGTCCAAGCTAGTCAGGCTTATGGGGCAATAGTTTCCAGGATCTGTTGAGGCACCACCTTTGTGGAGAGGGACCACTGTTGCTGTACGCCACTCTTTGGGAACATATCCTGTAGTAAGGCTGAGATTGAAAAGTAGTTTTATGTTTGGGTTTAGCTCTTCTTGGAGTTCATGTAGGACGCAGCCCGGGACTCCGTCTGGTCCCATTGATGCTGTGTTTTTTGCTTTGGAGAGGGCAGGTCTTACCTGAGCATCTGAGATGTCAGGGGGGCAGCACTCTGCTGGGATAGATATTTGCCCTTTTGGTGGGGGGGGGGTTTGCTCTGAACCTGTCAGCTAGGATGTTGGCAATGTCTGTGGGTTCAGTGTATTTTTTGTCATTTTGGACTAATTCTGAGCATATCTGGGAATTCCCACCCATGTTTCTAACATAACTAAAGAAAGCCTTGTGATTATCCTTAGTGTCCTGTGCAATTTTTCTCTCTAAGCTGGCCTTAGACGATTTTATGAGTGCTCGTAGTTTTTTGCTAATACTGATCAGAGATGCCTTCCCTTTTTGGGATTTTGCTCTATCATGTAGTAGCTTCCTCCTTCTATTGTATAGTTTGTTTATGGCTGGGGTCTACCAGACAGGGCGTCTGCCTTTGGAGGATTGGGTCTTGGTTTTATTTGGGATTGCATGATCCATGCATTCCTGAAGGTGTTCATAGAATGTGTTTATAAAGGATTCTGCGGTCCGGGCCATATTTTCCACAGGCCCGGGGGCTTTGAAGGATTCCACCTCGGTTTTGAGGAGTGTGAAATTTGCTTTAGGGAAGTTTTTCACTGTGGTTTTCTGGGCAGGGGGTAGGGTCAGGATGTGAATATCCAGTGAGATTAGTTTATGGTCTGATCTTACCAGTGAGGGATGCACTTCTGGTCTGGAGCATAGAGTCCCCATGTTGGTGATGATCAGGTCCAGTATGTTTTCCCCTCTTGTGGGAATGGTAACAAGTTGTTCCATAGCATTTGAGTTTATAAATTCTAGGAACCTTTGGGCTAGGGTGTTGGAGCTAGAGTAATGCTCCCAGTCTATGTTTGGGTAGTTGAAGTCGCCCAATATAATGGTGTTTGGAGAGACCTTCATATTGTCCAGTGTTCTCAGGAAGGCCGAGTGAGGTTCCTGGGTTTGGGAGGGTGGTCTGTAGCAGGCTATAAACTGGAAGGCAGTTTTACCCACTGTTAGTTGCACATGGATAGTCTCTGATGCTTCGTGCTGTGCCACCAACCTGGAGGTGTGGGTATCTTTGACGAATATTGATACTCCCTCCTTTGTGGTTCGGTCCAAGTTTTGGGGCCGAAAAGCATGGTATGAGGTATAACCTGGTAGTGCTGGGGTGCTCTCGGGAGCCTTGAACCAGGTTTCTGTTACTGCACAGATATCGATGTTCTCCATGCTAAGGAGAGTTTCTGAGTTACCAATGAATGGTTCAGCATACAATTGAAGTTAATCCTTAACATAAGTGGAAGTAACAGCATGCACACTGCCCATTTATTGGTTGCATGCTAGTTCCATCATCAAACTATGTTTCTGTGAAAGTACATATTGTAATGTTTTCCAGAAATTAAACTGACTCTTCGTGATTCATTTGCTTCAGGAATTATGTTGAGTCTTTAACATTTGTGACAAAAGTCACCGGAGTCTAGATTAATTTATTTGCATTTTTACTGAGGAAATGTGCACTCTTAATGGATAGAAAAAGCCCATTAAAAAAAGAAAGAAAAAAAATAACTGTTGTGCACCTCCTCACTTTAGAAGGTACAAATATTCCTTGACAGGGACTTTAATTACAATAAATAAACTGAATGAAGAACTTTTGTAGTTCTTTTGACAGCATTAACATTTTTCATAGCAATGATCCTAATGATGTGAAGTTGCTGCTTACTTATTATATGAGCTCAAGTAAGCAGGTTTTACTTATTAGAAGCCTTATATTTTAAAAAAACGTACAAACAGTATGTGGTTTTCCAGTTTGTGTCTCAGGTAAAGTACCTTCTGAGCCAGCCTTGCATCCCCTCTGTGTCTGTGTAGGTTTTTGCCAGATAGTCTAATTTCCTCCATATCTCATGACTATAGGTGAATTGGTGATCCTTCAAAGATCCCTTATTAGAGCATGCTATGTGTGAGTGAATGAGTGTGTATGTGTCTGTCTGTCTGTTTGCATGTGCATGTGCCCACATCTTGCTGTAGATTGGCACCATACCAAGGATTACATTCTTTTCCTTATATGCACAGAATGCTGGGATAGGCTCTAGTTCCCCATGACTCTGAACTCAATAAAGTAGGTAATCACAAAAATCAGAGAATCAGTGAATGAATGAAAGAATGAATACAAATTTAAACCTTGCCGACAACAGTTCATGTAGTACAATTCATAAGTTTCATAGTTACTAGGCTTATGCTATGGGGTAATGATGATGCACACATTGCATGTGTACATTTGTGAGCATGATATGTGATGGAGCAATGATTATGTACACTCTACATGTGTATGTTTGTGACCATGGTGTAGGATGGGAGATAATAATTAATGATACACAGATTACATAAATATGTCTGTGAGCATGATATGTGATGGAGCAATGATTATGCACACACTACATGTGTATGTTTGTGACCATGGTATAGAATGGGAGATACTAATGATACACAGATTACATATGTATGTTTGTGAGCATGATATGTGATGGAGCAATGATTATGCACACGTTGCATGTCTATGTTTGTAAGCATGGTATGTGATGGGGTAAAGATGATGCACACATTACATGTGTATGTTTGTGACCATGGTATAGGATGGGAGATAATAATTAAAGATACACAGATTGCATATGTGTATTTGCGAGCAAAGCATGTGATGGGGAGAATGATGACTGCACATATTGCAAGTGTATAATTCTAAGCAAGGTAAGAGATGGGTTACTGATGCACATAATGCATGTTCACATTTGTGTGCGTGGTATGTGATAAAGATAATGTATATTAATGTTTGTGAGTAGTGATGCAAAAATTGCATGTGTACATTTGTGAGCATAGTATTTGATAGGAACAATGATGCTGCACACATTACATGTCTATGTGAGCATGATATCTGGTGGGGTAACAAAGCATACATTGCATGTGTTTGTTTCTGAGGATGGGATGGGATGAGGTAATGACGGTGCACACATTGCATGTCTATGTGAACATGGTATGTGGTGGGGACAATGATGATGCACACACTGCATGCATGTATTGACAGCATGGTATTTAATAGGAAGAAATGATGATGCACACATTGCATGTCTATGTTTCTGAGCATGATATGTGATGGGGTAATGATTATGCACACATTACATGTCTATGTTTTTGAGCATGATATGCGATGGGGTAAAGATGATGCACACATTACAGGTGTATGTTTGTGAGCATGATATGTGATGGGGTAATGAAGATGCACACATTACATGTGTATGTTTGCACCGTGGTACACAATTGAGGCTAATAATGATACACAGATTACATATGTATGTTTGTGAGCAAAGCATGCGATGGGAGAATGATGAATGTACACATTGCAGGTATACAGTTCTAAAGCATGGTAAGAGATAGGTTAATGATTTGCACAATGCATGTTCACATTTGTGTGCATGGTAGGTGATAGAGATAATGCATATTAATGTTTGTGGGTATTGATGCACAAATTGCATGTGTACATTTCTGAGCATAATATTTGATGGGAATAATGATGCTGCACACATTACATGTCATTGTGAACATGGTATCTGGTAGAGTAACAAAGCACACATTGCATGTGTATGTTTCTGAGGATGGGATGGGATGGGGACAATGATGATGTACACGTTGAATGCATATGTTTATGAATAAGCTACATGATGGTGGAGTGAACTGCATTTCCACATTTGTGAGCATAGTATTTGATAAAAAAATGGCTATGCACACATTACATGTATATGTCTGTGATCTTAGTTTCTTTTTTTCAAAATATTTTTTATTTATTTTTCAAAAGAAAAGAAAAACATATACAAGTTTTCATGACATTGAAATATATACATACTATTTATACAGGTTAACAACAAATAACACTGTCTAACACAAATGATAAAAGAAACAAACTATTTACAAGGGTGTCTAGAATTAATATATGATCATCTGCATATCTATAATTCAGATCATAATTTGTTACAGTCATTACTCTTCAGCACCTCAGTTACTTTTTACCATACATTATATAATGATGTAGTTATTTCATTTCTTCCTCTGATGGTACCCATTTTCAACTGCGATACTGTTAACACAATATTTATGTATTCTTTAAAACCTGGAGGAAGCTCAGACTTTCAATTCATTGCCATGTTCTTTCTTGCAATGGCTAGGAGAGTCCATAAAATTGTATATTTTGTTCTTGGAACACAGTCAGGTACAGGTGCATTAAACAGGATCATAGATTTAAACAGATGAAATGTGTCATTAAATACTGCCTTTAAAAAATAAGTAATTTTATCCCAGTATGGTTTAAGCAATTGACATTCATAGAACATATGCTGCCAGTCTGCTTTTATTTTTAATTTGCATCTCCAACAACCAATATCTTTTTTAAGCATTAATTCCATTCTGTGATGCCTTGTGTAAGATCTGTGTATGAACCTCCATATAAAAGTTTCCAGTGTAGTGAGATAGATGTTTGTTTTCAGGAGAGGAGAATTACTTTTTTTCTCTCTGTCATTTGGTAATTGACTATTAATTGCTCTATAGTAATTCCATACGTTTTCTTTATGATAGATTTTTATTTTTTTGTGTATTTTATAGATAGATGATAAGTACCCCATTCCAGTAACAGGTTGTTTGTTAATATCATGTGTTCAATAAATTTAGGAACATCTTGCCTAAATGTTAGTTGCATTGTCTCTAGTTTGTTTAGTATATACTGCCTTAATGCCTGTATAAATAACCATGTTACTATCCAAATTAAATTGCCTTTTAACTTGATCTATTGTCAGTACTTTCCTAGAGTCCACCAACTGATGCCAGTATATCAGTCTTTTTTTCTTAGGAGTCTTGACTGCTTCTATATCAAAGGTAGTGATGTTACTTACCAAGCCCTGGTATCCAGTAGGTATTTATTAGTGTATATATCTTTTCATTAATAGATACTGTTATTTGGCAAAACATTCCTGAACTGTCATGAAATTAATTTATAATTTTAGGCATTAAAGTAGTATTTCTCCATAATATTGCTTCTTTTCTGCTTATAAGGAGAACTTACTAACACTGTGTAGTTCTTGGTGTTCATTTTATTTATATCTTCCTGCATAACATGTACAGTGGATATAAAAAGTGTACACACCCCTGTTAAAACACCAGGTTTTTGTGATATAAAAAATGAGACTACAATAAATCATTTAAAAACTTTTCCCACCTTTAATGTGACCTATAACCTGTACAATTCAATTGAAAAATAAACAAATCTGTTAGGGGAAAAAAATATAAAAAAATAAAAAATGTACAATAAGCTAGTTGCATAAGTGTGCACACCCTTAAACTAATATTTTGTCGAAGCACCTTTTGATTTAATTATAGCATTCGGTCTTCTTGGGTAGGAGTCTATCAGGCTGGTACACCTTGACTTGGCAATATTTGCCCACTCTTCCTTGCAAAAGTGCTCCAAATCTTTCAGATTGCGAGAGCATCTCTTGTGCACAACCCTCTTCAGGTCACCCCACAGATTTTCTATTGGATTTAGATCTGGGCTCTGGCCTGGCCATTCCAAAACTTTAATTTTCTTTGGGTGAAGTCATTATTTTGTTGATTTGGATGTATGCTTGGGGTCATTGTCATGTTGAAAGGTGAAATTCCTCTTCATTTTCAGCTTTCTATCAGATGGTTGAAGGTTTTGGGCCAAAAGTGACTGGTACTTTGAACTGTTCATAATTCCCTCCACCTTGACTAAAGCCCCAGTTCCAGCTGAAGAAAAGCAACCTCAAAGCATGATACTGCCACCACCATGCTTCACAGTGGGGATGGTGTTCTTTTGGTGATCCAAAGTATTGTTTTTGTGTCCAACGTACCTTTTGGAATTGTGATCAAAAGGTTCAACCTTGGTTTCATCACACCATAACACATTTTCCCACATACTTTGGGAGATGGTGTATTGTTTTGCAAATTTTGGCCAGGCCTGGATGTTTTTCTGTGCAAGAAAAGGCTTCCGTCTTGAAACCCTACGCCATAGTCCAGACATATGGAGAATACTGGAGATTGTTGTCACACATAGTACACAACCAGTACTTGCCTGAAATTCCTGCAGCTCTTTCAGTGTTGCTGTAGGTCTCTTGGTAGCCTCCCTGGCCATTTTTTTTTCTTGTCTTTTCATCAGTTTTGGAGGGATGTCCAGTTCTTTGCAATGTCACTGTTGTCCCATATTTTCTCCATTTTCTGATGACTGTCTTCACTGTGTTCTGTGGTATATCCAATGCTTTGGAAATTTTTTTGTAGCCTTCTCCTGAATGATACCTTTCAATAATGAGATCCCTTTGATGCTGTGTAAGCTCTCTGCGAAACATGACTTTTGCTGTAGCAGGCAATTTAGTAAATGTCAGGAAAATCCTACTAGGACAGCTAAACTTTATTTGGAGTTAATCAGAGTCTCTTTATTTGATGGCAGGTATGTAGCCAAGAAGACTGAATGTTGTAATTAAATCAAAATGTGATTCAACAAAGTATTAGTTTAAGGGTGTGCACACTTATACAGCCAGCGTATTGTATGCTTTTTATTTTTTATATTTTTCCCCTAATAGATTTGGTTTTCAATTGAATTGTAGAGATTTTAGGTGACATTAAAGGTGGGAAAGGTTTTGAAATGATTTATTGAGGTCTCATTTTTTTATATAACAAAAACCTGGTATTTTAACAGGGATGTGTACACTTTTTATATCCACTGTATCTCCTGCAAAAAGGCTATTTGTGCTTTGCATATTTTCAAATATCTTCCCCTTTTACAGTTATTGTTTAAACCATTAACATTAATGGAAATACATTTCACAGTTGGATTTATGCCTCCTTTTTTTCTAACCATATTCATATACTCATAATAGTGTGCAGACATGTTTAAGCAAAGATAATGACTTGTTTTTTCCTATTGCAACAGTGTAAATATAGTTCATAGGCACCTAATAAAAACATTAAAAAATAATACCTTAAAGCATTAATATACAAACAACCACCAGACCCTCCCATGAGAAAAACTTCCTTCCTTGAATAGTCTAACCAGTCAAGAGGCCCACTAAACCTCCTTCACAGAATCATTTCTTAGTCCTACAATCTAGCACTTTTTATGAAAGAAAGCACCTCATTATATTCTGTATCTGGTTAATATAACACACTTTCTTATAATATGCATAAGTTTGAATTTAAATGTAATTTTATACACAGTCATGTAGTTATTATAGTATATTGCTAGATATGAAAACAACATAGTTATATTTAGACTTATCTTTCAGCTATTTAGTTTTGAAAACAGGATTATATAGGAAATAGTTTTATAAAAAGCACTAGTCTGTTTCTCTATATACACTATATACATCATATAAAGACAGATATATAATAATTTCTTATTATGATGAAAAATTCTTCATTTTTATGTGAAACCATTTGTATTATAATAGCAGTAATATATTAAAGAGTTGTTATATTTGCTTTACATCTCCTTTATATATTTTTATCAGACTTATCATGCACCATCTCCTGTACTGTACGTAAATTATCTTTTATCTGTGTTACACTTTCTTTACTCATGACATAGAATAGCTACAATCTAATTTAACAGAATTATGAGTTTACTTCCATAAATCATATGCCTTCATGATTTTGTTACTTTAATATAAATGTAAAACAATATAACAAATGCTATTAATTCACTTCTTTGTCTTCAGTATCTTATACTTCATACCCACTTTTTCCAGCACTTATTATATGTTTTGTTATAATTCACATGAGTTACTACACAACCCTTGTAGAGTAGATGCCTAATAGCACTAACTAAAGCTGTTAATGGATTCATGTATTCCTACAGAAGCAACAAATACGTTTTTCATTTCAGTACAAACATATGGTAAGGGTGTATGAAAACATACATTTCAATGTGATGTTACAAAAGTATATAAGACTCCGAAATGAATGCTTTACATAACATATAGGAGTCAGTGACTCATAATTCTATTGATGTTTTTACATTGTGCATATAATGTTATAGCTGAAAGGGCAAGAGAAAGGTGTGACAACGTACTGTCAGGTATCATTCATTGATAATCAGCTTAGATGCATGGCAGAAGCTAATCTCTCAATACACTCAATGTTTTTTCCTCAGACTCTGGGCAGGATTCACGAAGCCTCCGTGTAAGAGTTATAACTCATACACGGAGGCTGCAGTTAAACGGAGTGATGTCAGCATGCTCTGCATATTAATGAGAGCATGCTGAATCACACTGAAGGCCAACACGGTCCGTGTAAGACAGTAGGGGGCGTGTCCGTAGGCCGAGCCCTGTAAGCGGACACGCCCCCAGAAGAGGAAAAGTACCCAAAGGAAACACCCACGACAGAGTCCACGGAAATGTGAATAAACAGAACACAACACATGCCCCCACAGACTATGAACATAAAATAAATATAAATGAACATGTTATAATTTTTTTTTAAACTGTAAAGATGTTTAACCGTGAGTGCGCTCATTTGCGCGGGCGTGCCCGTAGCGCAGCTACAGTTAGCAGTCAGTGGGAAAGCAGATAAGAACTAAATATGCAAAATAAACCAGGAAGCAATAACGTAGTGGTAGAGATGCTGGCTGCAGAGCAGGCATTCATGGTTCGAGCCTCCACAACACCAATTTTTTTTTTTGCAAAATAAGCAGGAAACAAGTCCCTGACAAATATGTAGACATAAAATCACAACTTATGTAAAATGTAATGAAATAGCCCATTTATATTGAAGAAATGTGAGGTAACAAAAGAATAAAAAATGCCAGATGTGCCCATAGATGAGCTACAGTTTAACAGGGTGAGTGCATGTGCCCGTAGATGAGCAGTGGTTTAACTGGTGCAAAATGAGTGCCCGTTGCTGAGCAGTGGTTTAACACGCTAAATCTATGTGCCCCTAACTGAGCTGAGCGTAATATGCGTGCCGATAGCCAAATGAGGCTTAAAGCAGTGTACCCGTTTGGCGAGCTGCGCACCGCAAACAAGCTAACTGACGGGCAACGCGTTGAGCAAGCCGTATCAAAACTGCCTTTACACAGACACACCCCTCAGCATGTCTAGACAGTCATGAAAAATAAAAAGCAGTGGCCAGGTTCGAACCCAGGATACTATACACCATAGTCAAGGTACAGAACCACTAAGCCATGACAGCAGTACCTAGAAATGCAATAATAGCTAATATATAGGAATGAATACAAACTACAGCATGACAATGCAGGTTTACTGAAGTTGATACAATTCCAAAATGGCCAATCACAGATATGTGCGGGAAAAACGGACTATATAAGCCCCATAGGCGGGAATACACAGCATAAACGATTGTAGAACAGACCTGCAGGCAGAATGTCAGGAGTAGGTGAGGGTAATTGCTTTCGAGCACAGAGGTGGGGTGTTGAGGAGTCCAGGTACATGGCCTGGCTCCTAGTCCACAATCATGAGGCCCAACTCATGCAGGGCCAGGTCCTCTGGGGAGCATACAGGGCTGAGGCGTGGTACCAGTTGGCTCATGATCTCACCAGTGCCACAGGGATTCCAAGGACTGGTGAGCAGGTCCGTCACCACCATGCGGACCTGAAGAGACACAAGCAGGACCAACTGAACCTTTGGATCCAGGAGGCCCGGCAAACACCCAACGCCCCACTACTGAGTAAGTAACATTTAATTATGTATGTAAAAAAATCAAACTAGCTGATATTATGGAGATGTGTATTCCAATATTACTTCATTTATATTACAGCTGCAGGTGTCCGTTCTGCGAACCGCAGAGCCTATGGCGATAGGCTGGTGCAGTTGCGCCACCAGGCAGGTCAGTAATCCACTACCAGTAACTGTAAAGAAATATAAAAGTATGACAGTCAGCAAAAGAGTGCAGTGTAGTCAGTAAGGAATACAATCTGCAAGTAACAGTGTGAAAGTGTATGCAAGTATTGCTTGATTACAAGAGTTCCCAGCCTGTAAGTGTAAACTAAACATGAAACTGTCCAACATATATTCTGAAATAAAAATGCCCTGCCTGTAAGAAAATAGTACACAACCTGCAGCAGGCTGAAAAGTATAGCTGCAGAAGATGATGAAATCACATTTGTGAAATATATCCCTGTGGAAATACTGAAACATGACAGAAGTGAGACTGCTGGAAAGGATTGTAATAACTACTGTTAAAACATGTCAATAAAGCCTGGAAGTACCATCCTGAATAGTAAAATGAAAGCAAGTGAGAGAGTGTGAAAAAGTGTCATGAATCCAGCAATACAGTAGTAATAACCCCTGAATAAAGTATACTGCAGTCAAGACAGAATGAATGCATGTGAGACTCAAAACCAAACAGCGAAATCTGTTCAAAGTGTTGCTGCATGTGGAATGTGTATCCCAAAATCTGGATATGTTGCTCTCAGTCTGAAATACGC
The DNA here is from genome assembly GCF_019279795.1 of Protopterus annectens. Lineage (NCBI taxonomy): Eukaryota > Metazoa > Chordata > Ceratodontiformes > Protopteridae > Protopterus > Protopterus annectens. Next base: position 345,833,579 of record NC_056732.1, read on the forward strand.
AGATAGGATGATTGTCTGATATACCAATCATCCACACTTGTCTACAGCTATATAAAGCAAAAGTAGCAAGATGATGTAGCTGAACAAAGCTAGATATGAATGTGTATGAAGAACACTAAAATGTATATTGATGTTGCAGTAACAGTCCTATCAGCAAGGTGAAATAGTTATCATATAGGACACTGTAGTTAGAACAGTAGTGTGTATATAACTGTAGCTATTAGAAATGTACAGCATATGTATTGTTATTTGAAGGTGTTAATATTACTTTCTTTACCCCACCCTATAACCACATATAACCCATTCCATGTGAAAATGGTATGTGCAATCACAATTAACACCCCTGGACGTTTGTCCTGTTGGGTCATATATATTTGCATGTCCGTTGATGCATCTGCCCTGTTCATACATCCACACCTGATGGCCTGTTGCCATCAATTAACCCTGCATGTTGTTGGACTGTGTATTTCTGTTCAAATTATGCATGTGTTATGCACGCTGTTCAATGGTGTGAATATCTGGGTGTTTGGTTAATGGGAATACTAATGCATGCTGTTACAACTAATTGTGAATGGTATTATATGTCACTAACCCAAACTGTCATGACATAATGCAAAACATAGTACGACAGGGAAGGCGGGTTCCAGCGGACCCACCTCTCCCACCTCAGCTGGCGAGTGCACCTGGCACTAGTGCCGAGTCCGGACGCTCCTCCGGTGGCCCTGTGCCACCTGTGGGTGGAAGCGCTGCAGGGGATGGGGCTCGCCCCCCCCTCTGCAAGTGTGGCCAGAGGAGATCCACCACTCACCCTCCGTAGCGTCCGGACTGTGGTGCGTAGGGAGATTCGGGACTCTGTCCTTGAGCCCCTACGCCAGCTCGAGGCATGGGTGGCACAACTAACGGGCATGCCTGTTGCCCCGCCTACACAGCCCCAGCACAGCCCCGTCCTGGGCAGTGAAGGAACAGTGGCAACTGCCTATGGGTGGGGATATCAGTTCCACTGTTGCCATCTGTGGGCTCATGGGCTCTGGATATCCAAACCTCCGTCCCCGTCAATTGTGTAACCCCCCCACACGTGTCATACACTGCCCCTGTATACGTCTTGTTTGTCTTGTCTGTTTACCTACCCAACCTACCTCCCCAGCTGAACCGACTTCCTTCACCTGACATACCACTCTTACCTGAAAAAAAAAAAAAAGGGCACTCTGTACCCACAAAAAAATTACGCCCCATACATAGCTGCCCATTCCGCACACATGTCCGCTGGACATGGAACCTATCAATTACAATTGGCTGTACAACAAGTATTATTGTTGTCCTGACACCTCTTTCAGGGGTGGAAGGTTTCAAATGTCACACCAAATTACATACATATGCACAGCTGTTGCTGATGAAGAAATGGGCAGCTATGGGCCTTACCTACATCCCTCCTGCACATCCCAAGCTTGTTTCCCCACTGTCTTACCCTCTTTGTGACCCCTTTTTCACCACTTTCCTGTCTCCCCATTTTCTTTTCTTTCAAAGAAAATAGCGTGGGTGTGCGCGGAGCTAACCGCCAGTGCGCATGCGTGAGCTCCGTGCAAACCAACGCTAGCCCGGTTACAACTGCTTAAAAGTGCCTTAGTCACTGTGATTGACAGGTCCTGTACTCAGTTCAAAAGAAAAATAAACTCCCACTGTCAGTCCCGAACCGAGGACCTTGGAAACACTAGTCTGTACAACCTACCACTAAGCCATGACTCTTATACAAAAACATTGTGCTAAAATAAATATAACCTGTAAAAGTAGGGATGAATGTAAAGGGAATATAGGATGTGTAGTACACAAAGCATGTCATTTAAAATAAATGTCAAAACTACTGGATTTCCATAATAGTAGTGTGTGAAAAGAAACAGCCATGCTAGTTGGCAGCCTGTAGATAATAAGGTCAGTTAAAGTACATAGATATATGTATGCATATGTACATATATATATATATATATATATATATATATATATATATATATATATAAATATATCTATATATAGTTGTAGGAGTCAATGTGCATACACACTTGCTACAGGGAACATGAAAGAGGAATGGAGAATTGTGAATATACAACACAGCCTGAAGCATGAGAGAGATACTAACCTTTACAGTCACAGAACACTGTCCACAGCATACCAGCATGGTCCCCGCCTTCACAATCTGAAAGGGCAACATCTATCACACATACACTTTTATAGCACTGACCTGAAATCACAGTGAGAACTGCAATCAGTACACAACTGGCTGTATGCAATTAGCAAATGCTGGCTTACAATTGGTGCAGAGGCCATCACATGGACCTATGCAGATACCTACAAAAGCATCCAGTGCTAACACTCCCCACATGCAATACATTCATTGCATTGTCTGTAAGCAGACAGAGGGAGAGCGAGACGTGAGAGAGAGAGAGAGAGAGAGAGAGCAAAAACAAAAAAAACACCAGACACTGTGACTCTCTGTAACCTGAAGCTGTCAGCACTGACAGTAGCAGCAGCAAGCAGAAGCTGTGGTAACGCAACCAGCTGCAACAAACAGAGGTAATGCAAAGTAGCAGGTTAATAGTGTGCATACTGTGAACCCTCCAAATGTGTCATAGGTCTGTATCCATAGGTATGTCCATGTGATATGTTGTGTGTACGTAGTTCCAACAAAAGGGGATGACCATACATCACATGTCAAGCAGTCATAGGCCAGGATCCTGGCAGCATGTGTCTGTGCGTTGGCCCAGCAATGGCTGTAGTGACTGCTTTGAAATGTCAGCCAGGCCCAAAAGTCAGGATCAGCCCATCCCAAAGGCACACTGGCTGGGAACAATTGTCTGCAGGTACCTGATGTCACTGCATATGCATCCCATACTGCATAATCCCATAGCGTAGCAGACCAGGCCCATTATGCATATGATGTGGTAATTCCCAGGGTCAGTCGAGGTGCCCCCTTAGTGTTGTGGGACCACTGTTGCTGTATGCCACTGTCCAGGTACATATCCTTTAGCACGACCAAGATAAACTATCAGTGTTACATGCGGTGGTATGTCCTCTCAGAGTGCTGGTAGCACACATCCAGGGGGACCACGAGGTCACAGTGATGCTGTGTGTTCTCCTCTGCTGAGGGCAGCCCTCACCTGGACATGTGCGATGATAGGGAAGTTACATCCAGCTGGGATAAATATCTCAAAGGTGGGGGAGAAGGAGGGGGGATATGTGCACCGAACATGTCAGCAGGATTGTTGCCAATATGCGTGTGTTTGGTGAATGTTAAGTAGGTGTGGATTAACACAGAGCATATCTGAGGCATGTGGTCCATATGTGTAACATAACTGAAGAAGGCCTTGTGGTCATCCACAGTGTTTGTGTCCATTTCCCTCCCAGAGTAGGCTGTGGCTGTTGTTATGACGGACTGTAGCGTAGTACCAGTGCTGACCACAGATGCCTACCCTTAATGTGAATGTGCTCTGTCCTGCAGTAGCCTCCTGCTATTGTTATACAATCTGCCTCTGTCTGGGGTCCACCGGACAGGATGCCTAACCTTTGTGCATAGGGTCTGGGTTAGACATGTGTGTGCAAGTGTCATGCAATCCACAGCATGTCCATGGTAAGCATTTGCAAAGGGGTCAGCAGTGTGGCTTGTGGCTTCCACTGGCCCAGTGTGCTGCATGGATACCATCCCAGTCCCAGCAAGTGAATAACTGTCTAACCACATACATATCAAAGTAGTCTACTGTGCTGGTTGTGGTGGTGGGATATGTATATCCAGGCCGAGTAACGTCTGTCCACATCACAGTAGTGGATGGTGTCCCACATACAGTACCTTGGGATGAACCCCCAGAGTGAGGTTGTGCATTGCACCTGTCAGTGTGTGCTGACCGATGGGGCATGCTACTACGTTGTGTGGAATGTGGCAGGTATTGTTGCACAGGTGTTGGCTGAGCACTGATATCTGGCCATGTACCTGTGTATCCACCATGACACACACATGCAACATATGGGAGTAGTAGTATATCACTACACATGAGTATCATGTATAGTATGTGTGCCATATATTGCTGACATGGTCTGCTGATATCCTGTCTGTGTTCTCTTCCAGGGAGATGGTGCGACAGCGTAACCCCACCTACTCTGTGGCGGAAGATGAGGAGATCCACCAGAGCCTGGTGCGGGAGTATGACATCCTGTTTTCCCGCACCAGTCAGAATCAGCAGGAGAGGGCCGCACTGTGGCAAGACCTTGTCTGTAGGGTAAATGATATTGGCATGCATAACAGGGCATATGAGCAGGTACGACATCACTGCAGTGATTTAATCCGAAGTGTCCGGCAGCGTGCATCAGATATCCACAGGCAACAGGTCGCCACAGGAGGTGGGGTGGCCACACATCCCCCCCTCACCAGACTGGAGGGGCTACTCCTAAGTGTTGTGGCTCCAGCCCCGGAACACCAACAGCAGTACACCTGCATTATGATGGAGGCTGGTTCCACACAGCAGCACGACATGGAGCGTGCAGGTAATATGCCATATGTACACCTGACTGTTCTGTACACTGTATCATATGTAATATCAATGGGACAGATGTGCCCACTGACATTAATCTCATCATTTCTGCAGGTCCCTCCAGGGTTACAGAGAGACAGAACATCCATGCTGGTGAGTGTGTTTAACATAACCTATAATAGTCCTGATAATGCTAGTAACAGTAGTGTAACTCAGTAGTGCTCTGTGTGTATACTGCAGGGTGTGCATGTGTGCATGTGTGCAGGTGTGTCTGTGCCCATGTGTGCATGTGTGCAGGTGTGCCTGTGTCCACGTGTGCATGTGTGCATGTGTGCCTGTGTCCACGTGTGCATGTGTGCATGTGTGCCTGTGTCCACGTGTGCATGTGTGCATGTGTGCCTGTGTCCACGTGTGCATGTGTGCATGTGTGCATGTCTGCATGTGTGCATGTGTACACGTGACCATGTGTGCATGTGTGCATGTGTGCATGTGAACACATGTGCATGTGTGCATGTGTCCATGTGTACATGTGTCCATGTGTGCATGTGTCCACGTGTGCATGTGTCCACGTGTGCATGTGTGCATGTGTGCCTGTGTGCATGTGTGCATATGTGCCTGTGTGCATGTGTCCATGTGTGCATGTGTGTATAAGTGCATCACTGGTAACAATGTCTGAAGACTGTAAACTGTGTTTCCTGTCTTCATCCCACAGGTTCTGGGGCTGCTCTGGTGACCTGCAGCAGGGAACCTGAATCCTGTGCCACGGCTACTGGTAATGATGATATATGTGTAATGGTACAGGAAGGTGTGTCAGGGTCTGCCATTGGTCAGCCAATTGACAGTACACAGCTGTCAACCCCATCATTGCGCACAGTCATCCTGCCTATACATCCTTTGTCACCATTGTCCCTAGGTGATGGACAGGATACAGCGGGCATAGACCAGGGTAATGTGGTACCTGTGGCACATGCGTCCCCACACAGCAGCCATGGGCAGGGTCCTCCGATGGTACAACACAGACAGTTTCCCATGGGTTCTCGTGGGAGCATCCGTGGGCGTACTGCCTCTGGCCGACGTGCCCAAAGAGGTCTGTCAACCTCAGCTATGTTTCGGACTGTCATGCAGGCTCATTCACGTATGGAAAGGTACACCAGACAGGGTCTGAGGGAGCTCAGAGCATGTCGCACAGCCATGACAGACAGTATGCGTGACATTGCGGATGCTATCCGTAACTTCACCGATGTCATAGACAGACGTTGTGGGGACATATTACAGCAGTTCCACAACCAGATGTCCATGAGCCAGGGCAATGGTGGGCATCTGCGGCATCGACGTGGCCGTATGCCAGCAGCGGCAGCAGCTGGCAGTTGGCGCGGATGGCAACAGGCTCGCGCATGCCCCCATAGTGCCAGCAGCAGCCCCAGCAATGCTGGGTCTGTGCTGTCATCGGAACGCCCCAGGAGACCACATGCACGTGGCTCTGGACAGTCCCAACAGGGACATGTGTCCAGTCAACACACCCCCACTTCTGATGACAGTACCCAGTCAGGCTTTGTACTGGATATGGTCCGTAGCACCCCTGCCAGGCACAGGTACCATGTCCGTGCACACAGACACTGATCTGTATGGCCTGCCAGGTGCAGTCTGTGGCTGTCCACAAACCCCTGTATATGGCAGCCATGAGGTGGAACTGTGTGCGTGCATACACACATGCGAAATGTTAACACTTAGGGCAACCACATACACACACACACTGCACCAACACTGCCCCACCCTGTACTGCTGCCCCTCACCAACACACATACACACACATGTCAATTGGTGGTATCAGTGGCTGACTCAGGCATACCTAATCCACACCCTGTGCATATGATGACACTGTGCCACCTCCTGCAATCTCCAACATCATTGCAGGAACAGGTAAACACATTGCTGATGCACAGGGTGACTACATAGACGTGTATTAGTAGTATCATGTTGGTAACAGTACAGTGTGCTGCTATGACTGTGTGTGTACCCCAGCATGCCTGCTGTAGTAACTGTATGAATGTCCTGAATTGTTATCTGCACCCATAGTACATACCAAAGTATAACAGCTGCACATAATTGCATGCCGGTGGTAAGGTTGTCAACAGATAGCCGCATACATGGGTAGCACAGGGGGAAAGCTAACGCAAGTAGTGATATGCAATGGTGGACATGTACAGCAGTGGTGTCAAGATGCCCACAACGACTATGCCATGTGTATGTTCAAGCATTTAGATATGTGTGCAGTACCAATGTTGTCCAGATCACAAATAAGTATGACATAATATCGGTTCTACCATGGGCATCTGTGCTGCGTATTCCTGGGTACATGTTGATAGTGCCTACATATTTGCATTGTTACTTACTGTTATTGTTACCCCTTCTTTGTTGTATAATGCAGTACTTCCAGCCCTGTGTACTGTAGCTTTGTTTGCATGCATGTTCGCCTGGGGTCCCCTGGAACACTGCTTACACCTGCAATGCAGAGTTACAGTGCTTCTGTAGACTGCTAGTGACATCTGCATAGCGTACCATATGTATGTCAACCTTACACATGACAGAACGTCACTGTCTGTCCTGTACGCATGTCGTTGCCTGTGACACATTGCACATCTTACCTGGCATTTACCCACGTGTGCAGTCATATATGTCAGTGCTATGAAACAGAGGCAGTCCACCCACACATACACACCTTCAGTATGTTGTTCCCCATTGGCCCTATGTGTTGGTACTCACCATGGCAATCACACTACTAGGGTGGCATGTGCAAAGGTAACCTGTGAATCACCTCTATGGTCCAGTCGTGGTTTATGTGAGTCATGTGTCATTGTCACAGCTGCCACATGTATGCAGTCAGCCATCACCATTGGCCAGGAATGTACAACACATGTGTGGGATGCCACCACACAGCCAATCTGGGGACTGGTCTCTGAACCCAGTAATGCCATACCCTGTCAGGTGGCATGTCATATATACTACGTCCAGGACAAACATCAAACCCAATCCCTGCTGCTACTATTGATAATACCCCTGAAGATGTTCCTGATAGCTTTGACCAGTCCTTTACTGAGACATTGCAGGCCCTAGCTAGCCATCTACCTCCTAGCTCCCCTGGTCCTGAAAGCAGCACCCCTAGAAAACTACTTGCGTCCAGCTGCCAACCAGTCGCCACTTCACTTCTCCGTACCTTGGTCGTAACAGTGAAACCCACTACACTGTCTGCTGATCAACTCCCTGACGAGTACCTATCAAAACCAGAAGATGCTATTGCTTACCCCGTCTCAAAGGTAATCAAAGGTACTATGTTAGAACCTAACTTTCCCACCATCTGGAAAATGTCATATGTAATCCCACTTCACACAGGAGGCAGCTCTACTGAAGTCTCCACTTATAGGCCAATAGCTATACTCTCTCCACTTGCAGAGATTATGGAGACTTTCGTCATAGACAAGTCATGCACCACCTAATCCAAACTCGCATTATGGCAGACACTCAGCATGGCTTACGTCCTCATCACAGCACTACGTCAGGCCTCCTAGCCTCTACTAACACCATAAGCCATACTTGCAACATTAATTATATATCCACAGCCCTCTTTTTGGATAACTCAAAGGCATACGATATGGTTGATCACTAACTTGGACTCCACACCCTGCACAGACTGTCTAGATACTGGAGCCTTCCAATGGTGTCAATCCTACCTGCATGGTCAACAGCAGGCCGGCCTCTGGCAGAACAAACCCTCTAACCTTCTACCTAACACCCTCAGAGTACCACAAGGCTCTATCCTAGGGCCCTTGCTGTCCTCCATCGTCATTAACGACCATTATACTGTCATCCCAAAAGTCAGCTGTATCCAATATGCTGTATACTCTACTCTGATCTGCTCAGCCACATCTCCAGTAGAGTTATGGTCAGCTACCCAGACCACCTTTAATACAATAGCAAACTGGCTTTCTGAACATCATCTGATCCTAAATCCCAGTCAAACTAAACTGCTGTTATTCCACCAACACGTAGGTCTACCATGTTCACCGTTACCATAACATCAACTGATGGCACAATAATCTCCCCTGACCCATCTCCGAAACTATTAGGTGTCATCATAGACAATAATCTCATATGTGACATACATGTTAACCAGATTAGCAAAGCCATCAATAGAAAGCTAGGGTCACTTTACAGAATTAAAGCCTTCCTAGCCCCTCCAGCTAAAGGTGCCATAGCTCGCTCACACCTGTTTCAGCCCTTCTGTATGCATCCCTCTACTCTCACATATGAACAAGACTGTCCTTAACAAGCACTCGATTTGCTACAACCACATTGCCAGGTTTGCCACTGGCCGCCTTTTAGGACACATCATTGCATCAATCTAAATCAGCTTGGTTGGCTTGCAATACCCAGCCTAATACAGTATAACCAACTGATTATGGCCTATAAAATCCTCTATAATCCAGACAATACTCCTGCACTTAAATTATAATCACCCCTATAACAATCCTAGACCGCTTGATCCTCTAACAATGTACTACTTCAAACTAGCGAGTTTAATAACACAGCTGGTGATTCTCTTTGCAAACCCTGTAAGTAGATCCTGGAACTCACTTCCAGCTGATATTACCCTAATGTCCACCTTAGGTCATTTAACAGTAGACTCAAACAACATTTGTCACGTAACTGGCTATGTCAATGTATCAAGCCTGGCTAACTCGAATGTGTAACCTCTGTGAACCACTGTACTGTGTAATTTCAATTTAATCCTGGCTTGTGCTCAGGTCTAACATTAACCTGTGGAACATGTTTGACTTGCTTACTTATGTAATCTCTGTAAATAATCTGTTTGTACTATGTAATGCTAGTATTCTGTAATGCTGTATCTGCTACCCTCATAGCTTGTCTCCACGGGCCTCCCCTGGAAATGGAAATGCATCCAGTTGGGCTATCCCAGTCAACAAATGTAGGATAAATAAATAAATCAATACAAGATATTACAGTGACGACCATACCAGTCAGACATTGACACACACTGACAGCATGCTGAACACACTGGGGCATACGTGGGGACTCAGACTAGCAGCCTGCCTGGGCATCACACACCTCTGCAGCTGGCACACAGGCATATGTTCCGTCGGAACAGAGCACATGCCACACATGGCACGCACATCCCCTGTGCCACACACCCACAGCCTGTAGGGCTACACAACACACCTGCTACAGACGTGTCAGGTACCTGTCATGTGTGCTGCACTGGAGTCCCGCTCAACAGGCTGTATCTGGTGAAGGTCACAGTGATATGACTCAGGGGCACTATGGTCCACCACAGCACACATGCATACAGGTCAGACAGAGGCATGGACAGATATGACTCACTCATTGACCATGCCAGTGTGGCTGCCTGGGACATACCTCCCTGGACTACATGATAGGGAACATAGAATGGATCTCTCAGCATGTGGCACAGGCCAGTATGAGCCTGATGTTGGTTGCCAACATACCCTCCCCAGGTATTCTACCACTATATGTGGGAAGGCTGTTGTATGTCTACATTATGCTCAGTCTCCACTGTCATTCATAGGATATCCACTGGCGGTCAATGTGTGCTTACATGCTAGGGAAGCCACATTGATGTTCACGGGTCATCTTGCACGTGACACACATGGCCCGATGTATACTGGCAAGGCTCCTTGGTACACACATACTGCCTTATGCTGCAGGACATGGTTTACATAGCGATCTCCGTGGGTATCACACAGGTTAGGACACTAACAGTGCTGCTACACAACAACAGCAGTGTACACCGGAGGATGCATGCACCAGACACTGCCCTCAGCACGGTGAACTGCAATGTCTGTGCAGTACCAGATGCATGATTCATGGCTCACAGGTGTTACCCATCACTGACAGGTTATGCCCCATACCATGCCTGTCATCCCCTACACATGTAACACACATGGATAGGGGGGTGGTATCCCAAGTTAACACAGATACACACACCTCCAGGTTGTTGGCACAGCACAAACCATCAGGGCCTACTCATGTGCAGCTGACAGTGTGTCGGACTGCCATCTGGTTCATAGCATGGCACACACAACCCTCACATACACAGGAAGACCACCTATCCTCCATAACAACACCGGCAATATGACAGTCCCATGAACTGTGTTTATAAGGCCATACTGCATCCAGCCGAACATTGTGTGTGAGCATTACTGTAGCTACAACACTCTAGTTGAAGAGTTCACAGCATGTGGTCACCGAATTGCAGTGGAATGACATGTTACCACTACCACAACAGGTGGGAACATGCAGCACCTGTACATTGACTACATGTACACTATATGGCCCAGACCAGATGTGTATCCCTGCTGTAGGTCTTTCACCATAGACACCCACACTGTATAGGGACATACCACGTGCGGACCCTGCACAGTAAGACACAGTCATATTGGTATACATTGCTAATACCATTTATCCACACAAAGCATGTGTCAGACATGGTAACTACTGCAGGTCACAGGTATTTATGTGTATGTGTTACACACATACATCATGTGTGCAATGCCATTGCTGGGTTAGGCAATGGCATGCATTGTTATGTACAAACACCCGCACAAGATCATACTGTGTGACACAACCACACGTGACAGTTGTGGGTTACCAAAACATGCCTATCTGTACTCTGACGATGGTAATAGACACAGTAGCAGAGCACACTATTGGCATTACTAGCCAACTAGCCCTGTTTGGCTGTGCTGATAGTGTGGTGACATCCCCTGTGTTTACTGGTGGAGTATGCAGCATCTGGTGTATTGTAGTATTTGCCAAAAGGATCTGTTCCCTCACACTTGCATTTACACACACCCTACTACCCCCACACAGATGCACACTTGCCATTTGCAGGATTCATTCCCCTACCTACCTAAGTCATGACACGTGAGAGGGACGCATTAGCAAAGCGCACTGTTCGGTTTACTAGATAGTTCCTCGTCTCTGGCTATACTTATAGGGTGCTGACAACATCAGTACTTTGAAAGGGTAATGTGCATCAGGTAGTGTGATCACCTGATTGCCAAAACTAACATGTTTTTCATACGGAAATGCACACACACGCATGTCATTTACAGGTTTCAAACTCCTACCTAATTACATTATGATACGCAGGGGAAATGCATTAGCAGAGCGCGCTATTCGCATTACTGGGAGGCTTCCCTTCTCCTGCTGTACTTATAGGGTGCTGACATCATCTGTGTTTAGAAAGGGGCGTGTGCATCCTGTAGTGTGTTCTCCCAGTTGCCAAAAGGAACATTTCCCTCATACATATCTGCACACACACAATAACCCCCCCCTATCCAAACACACACACTTGGCATCTGCAGGATTCAAACCATTACCTAACTATGTTATGACACTTGAGATGGACGCATTAACAGAGCGCACTATTCGCATTACTGGGAGGCTTCCCTTCTCCTGCTATACTTATAGGGTGCTGACATCATCTGTGTTTAGAAAGGGGCGTGTGCATCCTGTAGTGTGTTCTCCCAGTTGCCAAAAAGAACATTTCCCTCATACATATCTGCACACACACAATAACCCCCCCCCCATCCAAACACACACACTTGGTATCTGCAGAATTCAAACCACTACCTAACTATGTTATGACACTTGAGACGGATGCATTGGCAGAGCGCGCTATTCGCATTACTGGGAGGCTTCCCTTCTCCTGCTGTACTTATAGGGTGCTGACATCATCTGTGTTTAGAAAGGGGCGTGTGCATCCTGTAGTGTGTTCTCCCAGTTGCCAAAAGGAACATTTCCCTCATACATATCTGCACACACACAATAACCACCCCCCACATCCAAACACACACACTTGGCATCTGCAGGATTCAAACCACTACCTAACTATGTTATGACACTTGAGACGGATGCATTAGCAGAGCACGCTATTCGCATTACTGGGAGGCTTCTCTTCTCCTGCTATACTTATAGGGTGCTGACATCATCTGTGTTTAGAAAGGGGCGTGTGCATCCTGTAGTGTGTTCTCCCAGTTGCCAAAAGGAACATTTCCCTCATACATATCTGCACACACACAATAACCCTCCCCCCCCATCCAAACACACACACTTGGCATCTGCAGGATTCAAACCACTACCTAACTATGTTATGACACTTGAGACGGATGCATTAGCAGAGCACACTATTTGCATTACTGGGAGGCTTTTCTTCTCCTGCTGTACTTATAGGGTGCTGACATCATCTGTGTTTAGAAAGGGGGGTGTGCATCCTGTAGTGTGGTCTCCCAGTTGCCAAAAGGAACATTTCCCTCTCACAGCCTTTCACATACACAAACCCCACTCACCCACACACATACACTGAGCATTTGCAGGATTCGAACCCCTACCTAACTATATTATGACACTTGAGGGCGACGCATTAGCAGAGCGCACTATCCGAATTACTGGGCATCTGTTCTGCACCTGTAGTATTTCTAGGGTGCTGACATCTTCATTTCCACAGAGGTTTGTAGATGTCGTACTACCTGTCAGGTGGGGGATAGCATGTATATGCATTTGCAGCCACCTACATCAGGGTCAGATGTGCACATCGCACTGGCAGGTTATGTTCTATACCATGCTTTGGGACCACAGGACCTGTAACACACAACACAACCAGTCCAGCACACCACACCCACATCCAGGACACACACTTAGCTTCCTGGGAACAGTGCCAGGATATGCAGGTATTCACATACACCATTCCAGTTGTTAACATCAGGTACAGGCATATTGTGTGTGAGAACTACTCAGGCCTCTACCACTTTACCCTACCGCCACTACAATTTGTGGGTCCATGTGCTATGGCAGAACCACACACCACAGCCACATGGGTTAATACATATTGCACCTGTCCATCTGCAACGTGGGTACTCACTGTTCCACACCAGAGGTAGACCACCATTGTTGATACCTGCCCATGTCCACCTTTCCCTGGACATCCATATCTCATCTCCACCCCCAGGCAAGGTTGTCACTGCACACAAACTGTGTTTAGCACAAGCAGACTCTACACTTGTGTAGACTGGTGTGGATGACTTCAGAGGACCCATGCTGGAGGACTATACTGGCCACTCAGCATAATCCTTGACACTTGCATACTATGAGCATGTGTACAGTTTGCATTGGTCATGCTATCCCACATATACCCATGACTGCTCCACAACAAGACACCTGTCAGCTGTACACCGGCCATATATGCGCCGTTCTACAGACAGAGCGACCTACTACATTGCAGAGCTGTAGCCCACAGAGGGAGGACATCTGTGGACGTTTCCAGCACGGCACTTCATTCACACATACTCATTACAACACAGTGTTGACAGTGGAATCGTCCAGAGAATGCAGGTAGAGCTCCCATCAGTCTGTTATTGATGGACACCTACTGTCAGAGATCCTCAGCAACCCTCTCACAGCACACACCGACAACATGGCTGTGGCTTAGCACATTCAATCCCTGAGACCTCCACGGTGCCCCTGCTTGACAGAGGCACAGCTCACTAGCCTCACATGTCGCCTTCTGTGACATACTGTACAGTGGCATGGTAGCCTACTATCCTGGGGATGCAGATGCCAAGCACACTCTGGCTGAGCTGCCATTCCCTGGGGCAAGAAGCCTAGTATTGACCTCTACACCCATATGTTCAATTGTCGGATGCACAATATTTGTAGTGCTGTTCTACTGTTTGCAGGTCTTTATTGCCATAGCATTCCCTGTTCCTATGACCAACTTGTGTATCTGTGGCAGATGTTTGCATATGACGGCGTTCCACTATATCACTTATGTCTCTGTGGTCATTTACTGTGTGCACTGGGCTGATTGCTGTGTTGTGGTTGGTTCCTGGACTGACACGTACAAATACCAGATATGTGTGGCCAACTGCTACACAGAGATATGGCCTAAGTGTGTGAGCATGCCCAGTTCAGCCTTTCCATGTCATGTTGTCTGACATATGCCTCATTTATCAAAGTGTGCGAGCATGCCCAGTGTGAGCTTTCCATATGTTGTACTCTGAAGTCCAACACATATTTGGGTGTGTGTGACCTTCATCATTATCACACGTTTATGATTGTGTGCTGGGTGTCATGTTGTGTACTAACTGGCCAACTGCTTCATGTCTGCCACAACAGGGATTATACTGTGCCTGCAGGAATTGCATGGGATACTTTGCAGACAGTTCTCAACATACTTTCATAATGACCTAACACTGTAGTACTGTATAGTGTACTGGTTCTGTATTTCACTGTAGTGGACAGTATCCTGGGCTTTAGTCCTATCACTGCTTGACATCTTCATAGTGAGCACGACAGACTGTGTAGGGGCCAGTTGTGCACATATGACCATGTTGCAATATGTTCAGATATGGACTACCTACACCAGGCTCGTCCAACATTTCTAGTGTATTCCACAACATGGGTGGGCATTGGCAAACACTAGCGATGTTCTGTAGGCCATTGTTGATGGTAGTCACAGGGTGTGTTTGTCCTTTGACACACATTGTAACTGGGGTTTGCCATTACATATGTCATGGTTGGTATACTGTGCCTCTGTCTACCTCTGACATAACAGTGATACCCAGGGTAGCCTACCATCTCCCATACACTCATCAGGATGCCTCTTGAGGGGTGTCGATATGTGGCACTCTGGCTGCCCTGTATCAGGAGTTTACTGCAGTGTGGGGGTGCCTTCTGTGTTATGGATCATTCTGTACAGCTTGTCCTATGTATGTCAGTGCTGGGGTTCAGGTCTCTCATGTGCATAGCTCACTGCCATTCAGATTGTACAAGGTGCAACATGTTCATTCATTCCAGGTTGGACATGGCATCATACATCAGGCACAGCTTTCCTGTAGCCGGGAAGGATGGACGTGTGTGGGGCTGCAGTTTGTTTACTCAGGCAACACATGGCATCTGTTCAGGCTCTTTGCTACCCCTGGTGGGGTACTGTTGTGGACTTTACAGTCGTTGGAGGTGTCTGCTGTGGTATATCCCACAAGGGCTATTGTAGTCAGTTGTGATGCTGATGGAGGATGGCTGCAGAGCCAGAGTGGTTTCCCCTTATCTACATCTGCCAGCCTTCATGTTTGGGTGGGTATATGGTACATGTTTCTGCGAACACTACAGACACATGTTTGTCCAGTGCAGGTTATTTATCACCTTTTGTACCCAGGTCTCACATTACATGTTAGGTGCCTCATGGGTTAACACCTGTGTGGTATTTTGTGGGTGCTTACTGTATATCCACAGTGGTTGTCTATACACATTTCTGCGATTAGCTTGCTGACTTGGCTATGGCTACAGTTGTTTGTTTGTGGGTGGCCCTTTTGTGGGTTTCTTGTGTCAGCTGGGGGTCGGATACGGTGGGCTGTTTGTACTCCTCTGCATGCATGCTCAGTCACAGTCCTTCCATGTTGGCCTATACCTATGGGACATGTATACAGAATGGGGGTGGGGGGGACAAGACCAGGCCTTGTGGGATGCCACTCATATCCGCTTTGTAGTCTGGCATGGATGCAGCATGTCTGACCATGTCAGTTTTGTCCTTGGTCTGCTTTGCAACCCCTCTACTGACATAGGGGTGTATATTTAAGCTGGTGAACATATCCATACTGAACACGTACGGTATGGTCTAGAAGCATGTGCACGGTCCAGCTACGCTGTGTGGACCACATAGCCCTCATCACTGACCTTAATGACTGCTTCAAATGGGTCAGACATGTTTAGGGGCCGGTTCTGCAGTTACAACAGCCACAGTGTGTCGGGTCCGGTATCAGTAGGTCCACATTAGCCTTCTGTCTGCGGTACATACTGATCCTTTCCATAGCTGTACAGAACAAGCTTGTCAGGATCCTGGGGTGTTAGTTTGGAGTATCCATTCAAGCAACCCCTTTGTTGTGATGGATCACTGTTGTTGTACACTGCTCTTTGGGTACATACCCTGTGGTAAGGCTGACATTGGCCAGTAGTGTGATTTTGCATTCCATTACTCTTGGGGTCCATGTTGGCCTCAGCACAGGACACCGTCACATACCTTTGCTGCTGTGTGTTCTGCTTTGCAGATGATGGCTGTTACCTCAGCATCTGCAATGTCAGGGGACCATCTGCTGGGATAGGTATTTTGCACTCGGGGGGGGGGTGTTTGCACTGCACCTGACAGGTTGTATGTTAGCAGTATGTGTGTGTGTTTGGTATGTTGTTTGTAATATCTGTGTGATTCGGAGCATATCTGTGGATGCCCAACATGGTTCCTACCATCAGTTGGGTAAGCCTTGTGATTATCCTTAGTGTCCTGTACGTGTTGTATCTTCATAGGTTCATGGGTTCATAGTAGGCTAGACACCCTAGGCCATTGGTAAGCCTAGCTAGAGTGTGTGTGTCTTCGCCACCCCTTGCTATGTTTAATTATGGCCATTTATGAGGTTCTTCACTGTGCCTCTGTCTGGTCGTGACACAGTGGGGACCCCCAGTATACATGTACGGTCATCCATCCACTTGGCAATATTCCTGTTGAGGGGTGTCAGTGAGGGGCTCTGCCTACCATGGATTGGGATCCTGTTTCTGGGTGTGGGGGGGCCTATGGGTTATGTATCTGTCCCTCCAGCACATCTTATTTCATTATGTGTTGAGGTTGACATCTGTGACTCTCACAGCTCCAATGGCTTTGATTTCCTGTGGTGTAGCATGTCCATTACTCCTGTGTTGGACATGGCCTGGTACAATGGACATACAATGCCTCTGTGTAGGCAGTGTGTGGCTGCAGTCAGCTGGGGTGTCTACAGCCAGGCAGCATATGACATATATTCCGCACCCTTTATCCTGTTGGTGGGGTAACTATGAGGTCTTCCAAACCGCTGCAGGTGTCACGTATGGTACATCCCATATGAGTCATTGTACTAGATTGTGGGTCTGATAAGGGGACAGTACAGCGGCACAGTGACCCCTGTTGATGTTGGTGTGAATCCTTTCATGATACGGTGTCCAGTATCAACAGTCTTCATAGCCACATTGGCATTTTGGCTGTCACATGACAGATTAATGTCGACCTGTGTCCCTAGGTCCCTGATGACTCCTTGCATACATAATGGTTTGACATCTATGTGGTACTTTGTGTACCTTGTCTGGTATTTGGTGGGACATCCATACTGTCCAGTGTCTTCGGATGTCTGGCTGGGGTTCTTGTGTGTGAGAGTGTGGTCTGTCGCATGCTACAGACTGTACAGCAGTTTTGACTACAGTTATGTGCACATGGGTGGTGTCCGCTGCTTTGTGCATTGTCAGTTACCTGGCTATATGGGTGTCTGTGCTGCATATGGATACTCCCCCTCCTTTGATGTCTTGGTGCAGGTGTTGGGGCCATAACACATGGTATGTGGTATAACCTAGTAGTGCTGGTGTGGTATCACTAGGCCTTCAGCAGGCTTCTGTCACTGGACAGACATCAATGTTCTCCATAATGGGAAGTGTCTCAGGGGCATGCATATTGCAGTTTACACATCTGGCATTGGGCAGCATTACCCTTATGTTTCCTACCACTTATGTTTTCTAGGGTGGTGGGTAGTCTTTTTGGCCTTGCCTACATACGGCTCTATGGAGGCGGCAAAGGCCTTATCCAGTATCCAGACGCCCAGGGGTAACAGGTGCAAGCCATCCCTGGAACAGCAGCATGGCTTGTCATGCTTGACATCTCCAGCGGACACACATTACACCCTCTTGGACTGACAGCTGTAACTGTGCCAGCTGTTAAACATGAGCATTCTGTGTTTGTACTGTGGCATCATTCTTGGTGAGGGTTGGATGCTGCACACAGCCAGTGTCATCCCGCCCTGGGGTACATACTCGGAGGGACCATACATGTCTCATTTGTTGGTGACCAGGGAGGTACATCTCAGGTAATTCACCCCAGCATGGACATTAAGTGCATCATATTCCTGCTTACTTTGGGGTGACCTGCGTACTTGTGTTACGTGGCATTTTGTGGCTACCTACAAGCAGCTTACTCTACCCTTTCCCCTGTTCAGTCTGGT
This sequence comes from Protopterus annectens, assembly GCF_019279795.1. Lineage (NCBI taxonomy): Eukaryota > Metazoa > Chordata > Ceratodontiformes > Protopteridae > Protopterus > Protopterus annectens. Next base: position 345,852,198 of record NC_056732.1, read on the forward strand.
GAGTGGGACAGCTGTGTTTCTGCCTATACAGACACCTATTACGACTGTATCAGGCATTTGTTTCTCCTTCGGGCCTGTGACTGTTTGGCACACCAGCTTTGTACTATTCGTTGCATGTGCTATGTTTGAAGGTTGTGGTTGCTTGTGATCTACTTTGGAGGCGTCTGTTGGTGTGGTGTGTTTGTAATTGAGGCCTCCAGGCATATTTGTCTGTGTTTATGTGTTTGGTTTACAGTTGTGGTAGGTCTATGTGGGACTGGGTTCGTGGTGTATGTGGTTACCTTCTCCTCCTGACTAGTGTTGACAGTACTGGCTTGTTGGAGCTCAACCTCTGCTTTGGATACATGGATGCATCTATCACATATGTTTGTATTTATTCGGGGGTGTTGTGGTTGTCTGTGTACTTTGGACAGGCGTCACATTGCCTCTGGATTCATAGGTTATACTTGTTGTGGCTGGACTTAGTGGATTGTATGTGTGGGCATATGTTGTTGCCATACTACTGGTCAGTGATTACTTCCCTTTTTATGTTTGCTCTATCATGTGGTATCTTCCTCATTCTCTTGCATGGTTTGGTAATGGCTGGAGCCCAGCATGCCAGATGTCTGCGTGTATGGCATTGTGTGTTGTTATTTGTGATTGCATACTCCAAGCATTCCTGGCTGTGTTCATGGAATGCCTGTATAACATGTTCTGTGGTGTCTCCCATGTTCTGCACTTGCACAGGGCCTTTTCTGGATTCAACATCGGTTTTGTGGGCTGCAACCTATACTTTACACATGTTTTGCACTGTGGTATTCTGGACAGGGACTGGGGTCGGGTGTGTATTTCCAGTGTGCTTACTCTATGGTCTTGTCTTACCAGTGAGGGGTACACTTCTCATCTTGCCATCCAGTACACATGTTGCTGATTATCACATCCAGTATGCTTACCCCTCTTGTGGGGGTAGTACATCGTTCCTGGGCAGTTTGGTTTATGGCATCTGGGTAACTTTCCCCTACTGTGTTGGTGCTAGTACAATGCTACCGGTGTTTGTCTGGGTATTTTCAGTAGAGCAATATAATGTGGTTTGGGGGGCTTGATATATTCATGTATTCCGACATAGGCCAGGTGATGTTCCTGGTATTAGGACAGTGGTCTGCAGCAGGCTATCTACTGCGAGGCAGTTTTAGCCATTGCTAGTTGACCATGGCTATTCCATGCTGCTTCTTGTTGTGGTACCAACATGGGGGTGTGGTTATCCTTGCCATTTCTTGCTAGTCACCCACCTTTTGTAGCTTGTTCCATGTTTTGCGGCTGTACAGCACAGTATGAGGTGTGACCTGGTAGTGCTAGGGTGCTGCTGTGAGCCTTGCCCAGTTCTCTATTACAGGACTGGTATCTACATTCTCCTTACTGTGTGCATTTACACTGCACACATCTTGCTGGTTGTACATCTGTCATGGGGTAGTGTTACATCTAGGTTCCTATCCCTTGTAGAACCTATGAGGTTGGGTGTGTGTTTTGCGACTTACCTATTCAGGGCATGTTGTGGGTACTGACAGCCTTTGCCAGTATCCATGGGGCATGGCATGCAAGGTGCATGCCACCCCTAGCAGGTGGTGCATCATGTCAGACTCGCATATCTTCCCAGCCTGTGACATATTGGCTCCCCTTTGACTGACTGCATTACTTCAGCCGATTATTGTACTTGATCTTCTTGTCTACATAGTGTGGCATCATGCTTGGTGAGGGTGAGATGTTAGGCAGGGTCTTCATGTTTGCATATACTAGATGATGTTACATTGCTTGACACATGGCAATCATGCCTCAGGTGGTGCTGCAGGGCTGCCTCTGTCGGATGCACATACTACACTCCCTGTACATGTTTGAGAGCAGGTTGTGTCATGTTAGGCATCCCTGTTACTATATGAGTGAGTCAGAGGGGTATCATTCCCAGGGTTCCTACTGTGCCAGTGTATGTGCTATGCATTGCCTCTTTGCCAAGGCCAGGGCATACTGGGCATGCCTCCTTCTGCCTACTGGGGCAGGCTCAGGTTGTTCCTCCTCCGAGTCACGCTCTGCCTGTGATGGCCTTGGCAATGGTGGGGGCTGTTTGGCCCGGCCCTATGCTGGTCCTGCTGCAGCTGTTTTCGCAAGATCATATTATGTAGCATAGCACATACCATGACAATTTGGGTACATGTAGTTGGTGTGTACTGCAAGGCTCCACCAGATGTGTCCAGACACCGGAACCGTGACTTGAGCAGCCCAAACACACGCTCTATCACATTACGTGTTTGTGCATGTGCCTCATTATGGCGTTCCTGTTCAGGTGTGTGTGCGTTTCTGATGGGTGTCATCAGCCACGGCTCCAGTGCATAACCTGCATCCCCCACTAGGTGTCCGTGTGGGATGTTCCCATTGGCAAATGTCTGGTACAGCTGCGTCAAATGCCAGATGTGGGAATCGTGATAACTCCCAGGGTAGCCAGCACACACATTCATTATTATGCCCTGGGCATCACACACGACCTGGCAGTTGATGGAGGGGAAGCCCTTGCGGTTTATGTAGGCCCTACCCCGCTCACCTGCTGGTGCTTTGATGCATATGTGCGTGCAGTCTATAGCACCCAGTACCTCAGGGTATTCCGCTATTTGCTGGAAGAGACGCATATTGCTGGCCAATACCTCACGGGCATTGGGGAAATATACATGATCACCGACATGTGCTGACATGGCATCCAGGAACTGGTGTAGTACCCTGGAGGCTGATGCCTGTGATATCCCCATCATATCGCCAGTTGGTCTCTGGAAGGTACCTGTTGCTAGTATTCTTAGGCCAACACATACCTTGGTTTCCACTGGGATGGGTTCCCTCTGTTGGTTCTGTGTGTGAGGCGTGGCCTGCACAGCTCAACAATCTGCTGCAGGAGCTCTCTGTCCACTCTATAGCTCTACTATCTCCAGCTCATGTAACCCGTGGTAGGTGACCCTGGGCCTGTACACTCTTCTCCGTCTCCTCACTGTGGGTTGTCTGGCACCATCTGCATTGTCACCACCCTCAGCAAGTCGCCTATGTCTCATTATGACAGCTATGGCAGCCCCTAGCATTTCTGCTCTGAGTTCAGCTTTTTCAGTTTTCACTTCTATTAGCTTACTCCTGTCTTGCAGTGTCTCTTAATGAAAACATCATGCACTACTGTTTGCAGAGTTTTAAGTGCTGGGCTGGGCTACTATTCTGCCTGTGTAATTGCCTGCTTCTAATTATTTTCATCTGCTAGCTTCAGCAGTTATCCCTGCTAGCTTCCTATTAATTCTGTTGCTTCCTTTTTCCTTTCTGTTTCCTCAGGGGGGAGCAACTTGCATACTATCTGAAACACGCTCACAGTGGCTTACACGTGCGCACACGTGCTTCCACGGTTAAGAATCTACTTATTCAGGTTTAAACGCGCGTACACCCGCGCAAACACCGTTACGTCTGCCAACAGCCTCCAACATACTCAGACTGCCTTACACGCAGCACACCCGCAAACAGTGTTAAGCTTCTCCCAACATGCTCCCACATGCTCACACTGCCTTACACGCGCACACTGCCTTACTCGCTTCATTGCGGCCGCACCGTGCTGGCCAGCAAGAAACTTTGGTGTAGGTAACAGTGTACACCTTCCATTTCTTGTCTTTCCATGACTTATCTAGTGGCACACCTCTTTCCATGATCTGTGCCTGTCATCTGTCATGTTACACTGGCCTCCAATGAACTGCATTTCTTTCTACCATTCCCCCCTGTGATGTCACCTATCTCCTACTCTATTCCTCCCCCTTTTGTATCTCTTACACTACTCAGACCATGCTCATTTGGTATGTGACTGTGAGATTCAGTATCCTAACCCTCATTTACATGAGATTGCCTACTAATGCTTAGTTACATGTCTTAGACTCAGCTTCCCCCCTTAGCAACAACTACACGGTGGCCATGTTGGTTTTGGTCTGCTGGTCCCTGCATTGTCATTCCATGTATTGCATGAAACACACATTTGTGGGTTTATAACCTTCTTTTTTATGTTTTTATACAGCGCAGCCCGTTTGTGCGGGGCTGCGCTAGGTTTAAACATCGGTGATTGCCGAAAAAAAAAATCATATTTTTAATATTTTTGCATTGGGTTATCTTGCCAATGGCCACATATTTGGCCATTGGCATGCTGCCTGAATCATATGCAACCTTTTTTTGGAGCTGACATCGCTCCGTTGTGGATTTTGCAGAAATGTACTCAGTTGTCAACTGAGTACATTTCTGCAACTAAAACGTCTCCTACACGGACTGGTTTCTGCTTCGTGGATCGCTAATATACCTCATTTGCATACCTTTCGGATGCAAGTGAGGTATTTAGCATGTCCACGCCCAGTCCGTGTAAGAGACGTTTTAGCTGGTCTCTTACACGGAGTTTAGGGCTGTTCCTGGATCGTGAGGCTTGCATGGAGTGTTGCACGTCTCTTACACTCCGTGCAAGCCTTCGTGAATCCTGCCCTGAGTCATATAATGATTGTGTTACCTCTCTCTGTGACTGCTTAAATTCAGTGAGGTTGCTCAGCTTTCAGTCATAATGTGGTTACAAGACAGCGAGTAACTTTATTGTAGCTAACTGCTGGTTGATGACTATATAATACTGTTAACTAAGTATTCACAGCACAAAATAATAAAGAGACAGCAACCCCATCCTTCACTATTTTAAAAGTTTACAAACAATGACAAGCTGTTATAGATAGAAATTATGATTAATCTTATTACTTAAATGCATTGTACATGCTAACTAAAAAATATTAATAATCTATTGTATTATTAAAATTTAGAACTCAGTGAATTAAAACATCTGCCTGCTTAGTTTATATTCTTATCATCTACATATAAGCTACTGATGTCAAGGAAAGGTTGTACTATAATTGTTCTAACACACACATTTATTCATCTTTTTGATGCCTGTACTACATTAGAAACTTGTATATTGCTTCTGTTTATAGTTTGTGTTTAATGTTCTTTGTCAGATAAACCTCTAAATTCACAAAAAGGCTTTTGTATTGTATTTACATTCAATATGTACATGTATTCTTCACATTAGTTTAAACTTATTTCAATACTATTTATTTATTGCTAAAATAGTGTGCCTGTCACTTGAAAAACCTTGATGGCTTAAACAGCTCACTTATACCTTTGACCCAAGTGCTTACCTCACACCTGGGCTGTTTACTTTCATTTTAAGCCATTTGCACATTCACAGATGATTCAAAGCCTTTCTAATGGATTTAACAGGATGTATTCTATTCAGGGAATCAAAAAACAAGCCCTCCAGCTCACAACATCGGTGTGAAGCTGAAAATCAAATAAGTCAAGCTTTTAGAGCATTTTAAATGGGTTGAGAACATTTGAATGTATTTAACAGTTTTCCTATCCCCCAAACAGCACCCAAGTGAAGCAAATAACTGTTTTTAATTAAAATAGTATATTTAGTAATCTAAAACAACTAATATAACGTTTAAAATCATCATTTCATTTTCTTTTACTGTCAGCATTTAGCAGTTTCTAATGTAGTTTAAATAAAACCATTCAGATGAGAAACTAAAGGTCTTAATCAGTACTTTCTTTACTGATAACACATTATTCAAACTTTTTACTCATAATTCTGCTTGTCTTTACTTAATGATGTAGTGTTAAAAGTTTAGTTAATCCCCCGGATTTACTATTCCTCCGTGCAGGTCTAGCTTAGTCCTGCATGGAGGCAGCCATTTAGGAGCAGGACGACAGCACACCATGCATAATAATGAGGCCCGCTGCCTGAGCTCCTATGCTTACACAGATCATGTAAGAGTGCAGGGGGTATGTCTGAGAGCAAATCTCTCAGTATAAGCACACCCCCCTCAATGAAGAACAGCAGAAAGGGGTATGAAATGAGCGAGACCGCTCACAGGTGACCCCATATCCCCACCAACATTCCCCCTTGTGTACAACAGCAACAGTATACATAAATAAAATGAAGAAACCCTTAATTTGTTTTTTTAAAAGTCCGATTAAAGCTAACCATAGGTGCGTGAGTGTGCCCATCGCTTAGCTATGGTTAATACAGCTTAAATGGCTGAAGAGGCTAACAAGGAAGATATATGCAACTGAAGCCGCATAGCAATAGTGTAGTAGGCAGAGCATTTGCCTTGCGAGCAGGCATTCCTGGTTCGAGTCCCACTGCAGCACATTCCATTTTCCATGGCAAAGCACGTTATGAGTAATATTTATGTTGCCTAACCCACTACGTAACATATTTTCATGAACTGGAGTACTGCAGTAAATGCACATGTGAGGTATCAGTGTCATAATGAATAAGGCACTAGTAAGCAGGTTTAGGCACAAATAAGCAGTAGTAAGCATATTTAAGCACTAGTAAGCAGGCTTAAGCCCGTTTGCACAGTGGTAAGGAATGCCTACACTGGTTAAGCAATTTTAAAGCTAACTCTCTGGAAGCAGACGTAACGGCAGTTTAGCAGTGCTTACCTTCGCGCAAACCCACTTACAACTGCTTAAAAGTGCCTTAATCATTCTGTATCCAATGGCCCTTGTTCTGGCTATCAACAAAATATGCAACCATGCAGGTCTCAAACCCAGGACCCTATACACAATAGTCACAATAGTTAACCACCAGGACATCACAAAATTACAGAAGAATGAGGTATCAGCAAACAAGTCCTCACCATAGTAAAACAAAACTGAACCTGTGATAGGAATCAGTATACAGTCATATATTCCATAACCCACTAGGTAACATAAATGTGTGAACTGGAGTACGGCAGTAAGCCTAGAAGTGAGGTGTAATTGTAATAGAGTGTTGAAGTCCCCAATAAAACACAAGGACCCCATAGAGTGCATGTACACATTAATCATGGATACCAGGCAGATATATAAGATGTAATGAATAAGAAATCAATACCAACAAGAAAAAATAATGCAAAGTCTAATGTAAGCAAGGCTAAGCATTGCACAAGCTAGCTTAGGAGGTGTAAGCAATGTGTAGGCCAGATAACTCAATGTGCTCAGTGTTATACCCCCTTAAACAATGTCACCCTTCGTTAAGCAGGTTTGCCCATAGCTTAGCCCTTTCAAAACCAGCCAATCATGGAAAAGTGCGAGAAATCAGCCCTACTTAAACCCAAGAGGTGGGAATACATCTCATAACTGGTTGTAGCTTCCCCTTGTATGCACTATGGCAATAAGGGGAGAAGGTGCCAGTACCAGGCCTCCCAATATAAGGTGGAGGCCTGGGACCATCTTACCCGTGACCTCACCAGTGCTACTGGCATACCCCGAACTGGTGAGCAGGTCAGGCACCACTATGCCGACCTGAAGAGGCATAAGGGGGACCTCTTGGAGGAGTGGCTCCAAGAGGCTAGATGTTAGGGGATGATCCAGACGTGTGTAAGTATCACCCCAGTATGTCTGTAATAATTGCCAGTGCAGGTATATCATGGATAGGTATGACTAAACATTCCTCTTATGTTCCCCACAGTTGCAATGGAGTGGGTCACGAACCAGGAGGCCCACATCAGTCACCTGGCGAGGTTGCAATGTGAGGCAGGTCAGTAATATTCATGCATTTACTGTCATAGGAAATAAAATTAAAAGTAGTAGTAAATTAATTGCTAGTATAAAACCTGTATTGTTCAAGGCAAGTACTGCATACACTAGAGAATATGGCAGTAAGAGTCTCATATTGTTTGTAAGTCAATAAAAGTGTAATAGCCTGACAAAACAGGTCTAACTGCTGGACTGCATGTGTATATCCTGGTATCATACGGTAATGTAGATATGCAATCATGTAATAGTACTGTAGTATTAAGTGCTGTTAACCATGCTGTGCACCATAAATTGAATGTGTAGAAATGCCTGTATATGACAAGTGTAATCCCCAGAGACCATGTAGAACAACTGAGAGACACATAGACAGTAAACAGGGAAAATGCAGACAACAGAAACCGAATAGCACATGAAACTGAGATGTGAACTGTTGTTTTTTTAGCACACACAACCACGGTTTGAATCCTGCCAGTGGTAGTAGTCTGCATACAGAATCATACCCCACAACTGTACAGATATGTCCAGAATGTCTAGTAAAGTGGCCCATATCTGTTGCCTATCAACCTGTCCCCCTTGGAAATCAGTAGGATTATCTCAGACGTATAGGCAGCAAACAGGAAATACAACTGATCAACACACAGCTATGAGAACAAAACTGGCACATTAACAACTCCCCAATAGCTTATGTGACTAAGAAGCCACATATGTCCCATTTACACCCCATCTTGTCGAGCTGTGGTTAGAGTGTGTACAGTAACAGAGTGAGATGTATGTGCATAATAGTAATCTGTAATCTGGTACTGTGTGTGGGAACATTCAGGTAGTGCTAATAAACATTCCTCCCACAGGTCGGTCAGATACCAACACTGTGCTCAGAAATACAAGAATGATATGCAGTTGCTCTGAATAATGAGGTATTACACATCACTGTCACCCACACTGTCCTACAATACATAACTGTCTAGGAAATCTGTTTAAGAGTGTTGTTATACAAGGTCAGAATGCAAAAGCCCAGGGGATTAATAAGACAGAAAGCAGATAGGAGATATACAGCAATAGATAAATAGTAGACACAACTGTGATGGACAGTGTTTAAGTTGTAGCAGACACAGCCATGGTCTGAATCCTGGGAGTGAAATTAGGCTGCATATGGATGCATACCCCACAACTATACAGATGAGGCCAGAATGTCCAGTATATGTGCCCATATCTACTGCCTGTCCCCCTGGTAAGTATGTGGGATGATTCCAGATGTTTAGCGCCAGCAAGCAGAGACTACAAGTGATTGTCAAACATCATGAGAACACACCTGTCACTGTAGCAACCCCCGAAGCTGTTAGGAGAGTAATATTTCTAGTATGTCCTATCTAAACTCCCATGTTGTCAAGCTGTGACCAAAGTGTGTACAGTAACAGAGTGAGATGTATGTGCGTAATACTAATGTGTGATCCGGAACTTTGTGTGGCAACAGTCAGGTAGTGCTAACAAACATTGCTCCCACAAGTATGTTGGATACGAACAATGTTCTGAGAAATACAGACCATTATAACCTGTACTGGTACTGTTCACTCTGGTATTGTAGGGAATTGTGAGTGTTGCAGTTTCTCTGAATAATAAAGTATCACTGGTCACTGTCACCCACACTGTGCTACATAATATAACTGTGTAGGAAAGTGTGTGTGTGTGTGTGTGTGTGTGTGTGTGTGTGTGTGTGTGTGTGTGTGTGTGTGTGTGTGTGTGTGTGTGTGTGTGTGTCTGTGTCTGTGTGTGTGTGTGTGTGTCAGGTCACTAAAGGTGGAAGAGGGCAATATTCTAGATACGTCCAGGCACACCAGCATGTGGTCAACACATGGCCAGAGTCTGTGCAGAAAGAGTTGGATAGCATAGTGCAAAACATCAACCCAGAATCCGGGAGTATGGTTACAAACAGTTAGTGTTAACAAAAATTCCCTCCACAGGTATACCAAGTAAGAGGTGTATACTGCAGGCAAAACCGGTTCATGTGCAATGATGACGACAGCCATATCACTGTCCAAACTAAGGCTATAGGCTAGTGTAGTAAGGCTTGTAAGGTACAGATAACACCACTGACTAGGAAAATAATATGAACTACAGGAATATACTAGTTGTTAATTGACACCCCCCCCACCATATCTCCAACAATAATCAACAAAC